>NC_060187.1:4756013-4848513 GCF_021184085.1 Oncorhynchus gorbuscha | reverse complement strand
CTCCTGTCTGGTTGACTTCCCCTACAGTTCTTCCTGTCTGGTTGACTTCCCCTACAGTTCCTACTGTCTGGTTGACTTCCCCTACAGTTCCTCCTGTCTGGTTGACTTCCCCTACAGTTCCTCCTGTCTGGTTGACTTCCCCTACAGTTCCTACTGTCTGGTTGACTTCCCCTACAGTTCCTCCTGTCTGGTTGACTTCCCCTACAGTTCCTCCTGTCTACTGTCTGGTTGACTTCCCCTACAGTTCCTCCTGTCTACTGTCTGGTTGACTTCCCCTACAATTCCTCCTGTCTGGTTGACTTCCCCTACAGTTCCTCCTGTCTGGTTGACTTCCCCTACAGTTCCTCCTGTCTACTGTCTGGTTGACTTCCCCTACAGTTCCTCCTGTCTACTGTCTGGTTGACTTCCCCTACAATTCCTCCTGTCTGGTTGACTTCCCCTACAGTTCCTCCTGTCTACTGTCATTGATATAATTGGGTAACCGACAGTCTTCATGGTAATTCATAAAAGTGGGTAACCGACAGTCTTCAGAGTCATTGATAGAAGTGGTTTACAGTCTTCAGAGTCATTGATAGAAGTGGGTATCCGACAGTCTTCAGAGTCATTGATAGAAGTGGTTTACAGTCTTCAGAGTCATTGATAGAATTGGGTAACAGACAGTCTTCAGAGTCATTGATAGAAGTGGGTAACAGACAGTCTTCAGAGTCATTGATGTAGGGTCAGACATTACCTGTTTGATAATAAAACCTGCCTCTGATGTGATGATTACGTTCACGTTTCTCAGGACCTAGGATATACATTGTAATAAAATGTTTCTTGTACTTGGGTAATATTGTATATAGATGCATATAATTAGTTTAAATTTTTTAATGTTTTATTCGTTTATTTGTCAGGGATCAAGCACAACAAATTTGCACTTGATTTAGCTACAATACTAATTTCCATCTCCAGAGGCAATCCTCTCTAACGTTAAGAGATGATTGTTTGCTTCCTGGGTTTTGTGGCCCTCCTGACTGAGTGATCTCATTCCGTTTCCACAGGACTGTACTGAATGGTTCCTTTCTCTCTCCATACATCTCTCTGATCACCCCTCTGTTTCAGCCCTTCTCTCCTCACAGTTCTCCATGTTCCCTGCTACTGGAGAGTGAGTGTCCTTGGCGGTAACCTTGTCTCCCTTCGCCTCCTCCCTTTAGTCCCTGCCACCAAGCTGACTGCCCTGATGCGCCCTACAGCCGGGCCCTGCCACTGCAAGTATGACCTCATGGTGTTCTTTGAGATCTGTGAGCTGGAGGCCAGTGGAGAGTGAGTATCAGTCACCACGAACACAGGATTACACTGTACTTTACAGCAAACCAACTCACCACAACCTTTTGTAAACCAAGTTGTATGAATGATAATCTACCACTGTTGACTGGCCTGATCTGTTCACAACCTTGGTGGTTGGCTCACTAGAAAATAAACAGATCCGGAAAGGGTTCCACTGCACTGCACATGCAGAGACTCAGAGACTCAGAGACTCAGAGACTCAGAGACTCAGCCACTCAGACTCAGAGACTCAGCCACTCAGAGACTCAGAGACTCAGCCACTCAGAGACTCAGAGACTCAGCCACTCAGAGACTCAGCCACTCAGAGACTCAGCCACTCAGCCACTCAGAGACTCAGCCACTCAGAGACTCAGCCACTCAGAGACTCAGCCACTCAGCGACTCAGCCACTCAGCGACTCAGCCATTCAGAGACTCAGCCATTCAGAGACTCAGAGGTTCAGAGACTCAAGAGACTCACAGACTGGTGGGTGAAATGGTAAGCCTGTTATGTACTACAAACGTCTTGATATAATGGATATTAACACAGTGGAATGTCGATGCAAGAACCAGAGTTACGAGAACAACAATATCAGCAACAGCTTTAATGTCATTCAGAACTTATTGGCCGATGTGAAATTTTTGTTCCTGCCCTACAGCTACGTCCCAGCAGGAGTAGACCATAGAGGAGGCATGCCTTGCCATGGGACGTTCATGCTGCACCAGGTGAGTCATTTTAGGGAGTGGAATGGCAGTTGTGATTTCATCTGATTTGCAGGTGGATATAATAATATAGAATCATATAGAATCATATAGTCTCATATAGAAGAATATAGAAGAATATTACATTTTACATTACATTTAAGTCATTTAGCAGACGCTCTTATCCAGAGCGACTTACAAATTGGTGCATTCACCTTATGACATCCAGTGGAACAGCCACTTTACAATAATGCATCTAAATATTTTAAGGGGGGGGGGGGGTGAGAAGGATTACTTTATCCTATCCTAGGTATAGGTATAGGTAATATAGAAGAATATGGAAGAATATAGAAGAATATGGGAGACAGGGTAAAGAAGTATTATTCATTGAGACAATTGAGACATGGATTGTGTATGTGTGATCCCTTATTGATGTCACCTGTTAAATCCACTCCAGACAGGTTATGGGATCATTTTTAAACCTTGAGACATGGATTGTGTATGTGTGCCATTCAGAGGGTGAATAGTCAAGACAAAAGACTGAAGTGAACGGGGTATGGTAGTAGGTTCCAGGCGCACCGGTTTGAGTGTGTCAAGAACTGCAACGCTGCTGGGTTTATTTTAACGCTCAACAGTTTTCCTGAGTGTATCAAGAACGGTCCACCACCCAAAGGACATCCAGCCATCTTGACACAACTGTGGGATGCATTGGAATCCCTGTGGAACGCTTTCGACAACTTGTAAAGTCCATGCCCCAATGAATTGAACTTGTTCTGAGGACAAAAGGATGGGGGTGCAACTGAACATCAGGAAAGTGTTCCTAATGATTTGTACACTCAGTGTGTATAAAATACTTTCTCTATCTTCCTGATACCCAGATGCTCCCAGAGGGTGGATAGTAAAGCTCTGTCAGTCTAGTCCAGTTCAGTCTAGTCCAGTTCAGTCTAGTCTAGTCCAGTCCAGTCTAGTCTAGTCCAGTCCAGTCTAGTCCAGTCTAGTCCAGTCCAGTTCAGTCCAGTCCAGTTCATTCTAGTCCAGTTCAGTCTAGTCCAGTCTAGTCTAGTCCAGTCCAGTCTAGTCTAGTCCAGTCCAGTTCAGTCCAGTCCAGTTCATTCTAGTCCAGTTCAGTCTAGTCCAGTCTAGTTCAGTCTAGTCCAGTCCAATCCAGTCTAGTCCAGTCTAGTCCAGTCTAGTTCAGTCTAGTCCAGTCCAGTTCAGTCTAGTTCATTCTAGTCCAGTCCAGTCCAGTTCAGTCCAGTCCAGTTCAGTCTAGTTCAGTCTAGTTCAGTCTAGTTCAGTCTATTTCAGTCTAGTCCAGTCCAGTTCAGTCTAGTTCAGTCTAGTTCAGTCCAGTCTAGTCCAGTCTAGTCCAGTCTAGTCCAGTCTAGTCCAGTCTAGTTCAGTCCAGTCTAGTCCAGTCTAGTCCAGTCTAGTCCAGTCTAGTCCAGTCTAGTTCAGTTCAGTCTAGTTCAGTCCAGTTCAGTCTAGTCCAGTCTAGTTCAGTCCAGTCCAGTGCAGTCCAGTTCCAGCCTCTATTTGGTTGCTTTGATTCTTGGTGTTCGTCCCGTGTTCTTATCTCTGGATGCTATCTCTCTGGACGTTATCTCTCTGGACGCTATCTCTCTGGACGCAATCTCTCTGGACGCTATCTCTCTGGACGTTATCTCTCTGGATGTTATCTCTCTGGACCTTATCTCTCTGGACGTTATCTCTCTGGACGCTATCTCTCTGGACGCTATCTCTCTGGACGTTATCTCTCTGGACGCTATCTTTCTGGACGCTATCTCTCTGGACGCTATCTCTCTTGACGCTATCTCTCTGGACGCTATCTCTCTGGACGGTATCTCTCTGGACGGTATCTCTCTGGACGCTATCTCTCTGGACGCTATCTCTCTGGACGCTATCTCTCTGGACGTTATCTCTCTGGACGTTATCTCTCTGGACATTATCTCTCTGGACGCTATCTCTCTGTCCTGGTGTTCTGGTGTCTCCGTTATCTCTAATGGTACATTCACTATTCTAGCTCTCTCTTATTCAATCTACCTCTCTCCCTTTCTTCTCTTCAATGCCCCCCCCCCACACCCCACCACAGGGTATTCAGAGGAGAATAACTGTGACAATCGTTCATGAGACCGGTGAAGACATCGTGTGGAAAGATGTCCAGGAGCTGGTTGTGGGTGAGTCAGGCTCACATTGAAGTGGACGGTGTGTGTTTGTTTGTTGTGTGTGTGCATGTGCCTGAGTGTGTGCTGTCTTTGTGAGTGTATGTCTCTCTGTGTGTGTGTGTGTGTGTGTGTGTGTGTGTGTGTGTGTGTGTGTGTGTGTGTGTGTGTGTGTGTGTGTGTGTGTGTGTGTGTGTGTGTGTGTGTGTGTGTGTGTTGAATATGTATTTAACACCAACATTTACAGTATGTAAGTTCTCCTCCTCTTCATCATCTTCATCCTTTTCTTTATCCCCCTCCTCTTCTTCTTCTTCCTCCTCCTCCTCACCCTCCTCCTCCTCATCTTCTTCCGCCTCCTCCTCCTCCTTCTCTTCCTCCTCCTCCTCATCTTCCTCCTCCTCCTCCTCCTCCTCCTCTTCTTCATCTTCCTCCTCCTCCTCCACCTCTTCTTCTTCCTCCTCCTCCTACCCCTCTTCCTCATCTTCATCCTCTTTTTCATCCCCCTCCTCCTCCTCCTCCTCTTCTTCTTCTTCCTCCTCCTGTTCTTCCTCCTCCTCATCTTCTTCATCTTCCTCCTTCCCCTCTTCTTCCTCCTCATCTTCCTCTACCTCCTCCTTCTCGTCCCCCTCTTCCTCCTCCTCGTCTTCCTCCTCTTTTTCCCCTTTCCTCCTCCTCCTCTTCCTCGACTCCCCAGGGCGTATAAGTAACTCTCCCGAGGGGGACGATACCATCATAGACCCCAACATCCTCTCTCTCAACATCCTGTCAGCTGGGTATGTCAGACCCATGCAAGACGACAGGTATGTCCCATATTCTACCCGTCAAAAGGGACCCAATCACCCATGGCTCATGTTCCAATAGCAGACTTATTCCACGATTCTAGGATTTTTTTGGTGGAGGGGGGGGGTGATTTGACAATATACGTTTTAGAGAATATATACAGTAAGTTACATAGAACATTCCGTTATATTTTGTTGATGCATAAATATCGTTTACTTTGTTTACATCAAAGTTCAAAGTTCCTTTACGGTCCTGAACATTTAAAGATTACATCATTACATCATTACATCATTACATCATTACATCATGACATCATAATAACCAATGCTCCTTTTGCAATGTCTTTAAAATTCTAAGATGTCACTAGGAATTCAAAACTGTAAATATGCACGATCACTATGGCGATGCTAGCACCGCCTTTCGTAAGCTCTGGGGTGCTCTAGAGACACGCGCACCTTGGGTTAAGCCAATCTCTGTGTCTCTCTCTACCAGCACACGGTGGGTTCAGCCAATCTCTGTGTCTCTCTCTACCAGCACATGGTGGGTTCAGCCAATCTCTGTGTCTCTCTACCAGCACATGGTGGGTTCAGCCAATCTCTGTGTCTCTCTCCACCAGCACACGGTGGGTTCAGCCAATCTCTGTGTCTCTCTCTACCAGCACACGGTGGATGAGGGACATACATACCTCTTTCTAAACAGCACAGCAAGCCACCTCCCATCACAGACAAGGAGCACAACCTCCCCTGGGATACAGAGAGCCAAACCACTGAACTACAATATATAACTACTGAACACAACCCCTTTAAGGCACGGCAGTTCACTACAATATATAACCACTGAACACAACCCCTTTAAGGCACGGCAATATATAACTACTGAACACAACCCCTTTAAGGCACGGCAATATATAACCACTGAACACAACCCCTTTAAGGCACGGCAATATATAACTACTGAACACAACCCCTTTAAGGCACGGCAATATATAACCACTGAACACAACCCCTTTAAGGCATGGCAGTTCACTACAATATATAACCACTGAACACAACCCCTTTAAGGCACGGCAGTTCACTACAATATATAACTAATGAACACAACCCCTTTAAGGCACGGCAGTTCACTACAATATATAACTACTGAACACAACCCATTTAAGGCACGGCAATATATAACTACTGAACACAAACCCTTTAAGGCACGGCAATATATAACACTGAACACAACCCCTTTAAGGCACGGCAGTTCGCTACAATATATAACTACTGAACACAACCCCTTTAAGGCATGGCAATATATAACCACTGAACACAACCCCTTTAAGGCACGGCAATATATAACTACTGAACACAACCCCTTTAAGGCACGGCAGTTCACTACAATATATAACTACTGAACACAACCCCTTTAAGGCACGGCAATATATAACTACTGAACACAACCCCTTTAAGGCACGGCAATATATAACCACTGAACACAACCCCTTTAAGGCACGGCAATATATAACTACTGAACACAACCCCTTTAAGGCACGGCAATATATAACCACTGAACACAACCCCTTTAAGGCATGGCAGTTCACTACAATATATAACCACTGAACACAACCCCTTTAAGGCACGGCAGTTCACTACAATATATAACCACTGAACACAACCCCTTTAAGGCACGGCAGTTCACTACAATATATAACTACTGAACACAACCCATTTAAGGCACGGCAATATATAACTACTGAACACAAACCCTTTAAGGCACGGCAATATATAACACTGAACACAACCCCTTTAAGGCACGGCAGTTCACTACAATATATAACTACTGAACACAACCCCTTTAAGGCACGGCAATATATAACCACTGAACACAACCCCTTTAAGGCACGGCAATATATAACTACTGAACACAACCCCTTTAAGGCACGGCAATATATAACCACTGAACACAACCCCTTTAAGGCACGGCAGTTCACTACAATATATAACTACTGAACACAACCCCTTTAAGGCACGGCAATATATAACTACTGAACACAAACCCTTTAAGGCACGGCAATATATAACCACTGAACACAACCCCTTTAAGGCACGGCAGTTCACTACAATATATAACTACTGAACACAACCCCTTTAAGGCACGGCAATATATAACTACTGAACACAACCCCTTTAAGGCACGTCAGTTCACTACAATATATAACTACTGAACACAACCCCTTTAAGGCACGGCAATATATAACTACTGAACACAACCCCTTTAAGGCACGGCAGTTCACTACAATATATAACCACTGAACACAACCCCTTTAAGGCACGGCAGTTCACTACAATATATAACTACTGAACACAACCCCTTTAAGGCACGGCAATATATAACTACTGAACACAACCCCTTTAAGGCACGGCAATATATAACTACTCAACACAACCCCTTTAAGGCACGGCAATATATAACTACTGAACACAACCCCTTTAAGGCACGGCAATATATAACCACTGAACACAACCCTTTAAGGCACGGCAATATATAACTACTGAACACAACCCCTTTAAGGCACGGCAATATATAACCACTGAACACAACCCCTTTAAGGCACGGCAGTTCACTACAATATATAACCACTGAACACAACCCTTTAAGGCACGGCAATATATAACTACTGAACACAACCCCTTTAAGGCACGGCAATATATAACCACTGAACACAACCCCTTTAAGGCACGGCAATATATAACTACTGAACACAACCCCTTTAAAGGCAGTTCACTACATCACTAGTAATGGTGCTGTATTTCAGCATAAAGAACTGCAGGTCATACAGTATATACACACTGAGTCTCTGTGCCCATGGAGTTTACAGTCTGCTCTCGCTTTATATACAGTATGACTGAACAACATTTATAAAAAGAAAAAAGCTTGTAGACGTTTCGACACAAAGAAGATGCTCCTGTATTGGTTGACTGAAGATGCTCCTGTATTGGTTGACTGAAGATGCTCCTGTATTGGTTGACTGAGGATGCTCCTGTATTGGTTGACTGAGGATGCTCCTGTATTGGTTGACTGAAGATGCTCCTGTATTGGTTGACTGAAGATTCTGCAGTATTGGTTGACTGAGGATGCTCCTGTATTGGTTGACTGAGGATGCTCCTGTATTGGTTGACTGAGGATGCTCCTGTATTTGTTGACTGAAGATGCTCCTGTATTGGTTGACTGAAGATGCTCCTGTATTGGTTGACTGAAGATGCTGCAGTATTGGTTGACTGAGGATGCTCCTGTATTGGTTGACTGAGGATGCTCCTGTATTGGTTGACTGAGGATGCTCCTGTATTGGTTGACTGAAGATGCTCCTGTATTGGTTCACTGAGGATACTCCTGTATTGGTTGACTGAAGATGCTCCTGTATTGGTTGACTGAAGATGCTGCAGTATTGGTTGACTGAGGATGCTCCTGTATTGGTTGACTGAAGATGCTGCAGTATTGGTTGACTGAGGATGCTCCTGTATTGGTTGACTGAGGATGCTCCTGTATTGGTTGACTGAAGATGCTCCTGTATTGGTTCACTGAGGATACTCCTGTATTGGTTGACTGAAGATGCTCCTGTATTGGTTGACTGAAGATGCTCCTGTATTGGTTGACTGAAGATGCTCCTGTATTGGTTGACTGAAGATGCTCCTGTATTGGTTGACTGAAGATGCTCCTGTATTGGTTGACTGAAGATGCTCCTGTATTGGTTGACTGAAGATGCTCCTGTATTGGTTGACTGAGGATGCTCCAGTATTGGTTGAATGCACAGTGCTCCATGGCTAATGCATAGCAGACTTAGCAAGGATGCTTGAAGTTAAAGTTCACGCCGCCAAGATGCACAGCTTAACTGATTAACAGATTTCAGGCAAAGAGGATTTATTCCCTCCCTCCCTCCTCCCCACCCCTCAATCCCCTCTCCTGTTCCACTGAAGCAGCTGATGCTTGGCAAAACAACGTGTGGTTTTATACATCATAGAAGCAGGTCACAAGATCACTTGTAGAAAGCAAAGATTGTGACTTAAAGTATACATGATTTCAGATTGATTATGATCAATCGTTAAGCCGTTATCTTTGTGGTAGTTGTGCTGTAAAGTGCTGTAAAGTGCTGTACGAGGACTTGTTATGCTTCAGCCAGTTATAGTACAGTTTCCTCACCGCTACGCTGGCTATGCGACTCTACCGTTCCTTGATGCTAGTCTGGTGCTGTGATAGGTCCGTCTGTCATTTCACCTCTCACCCCGTTCACTGCATACTCCTCCCCTTCTAACCATTATCCACCACTAACTACACCTCCCAGGATTATTCTGCACCATGTCAGAAATCTCTATCCAACACAACACTATTGCCATAATAACTGCATGATGTGGCACGCAAACACCTGCAAAGGATTGTTAGCCAAACTGAACATGCACTCTCCTCTTGCTGGCCCTGTAACATAGATTCCTAGACTCTGTAGATGAAGGGCTTCTTGCTGGCCCTGTAGCATAGATCCCTAGACTCTGTAGATGAAGGGCTTCTTGCTGGCCCTGTAGCATAGATCCCTAGACTCTGTAGATGAAGGGCTTCTTGCTGGCCCTGTAACATAGATTCCTAGACTCTGTAGATGAAGGGCTTCTTGCTGGCCCTGTAACATAGATCCCTAGACTCTGTAGATGAAAGGCTTCTTGCTGGCCCTGTAACATAGATCCCTAGACTCTGTAGATGAAAGGCTTCTTGCTGGCCCTGTAACATTGATCCCTAGACTCTGTAGATGAAGGGCTTCTTGGTGGCCCTGTAACATAGATCCCTAGACTCTGTAGATGAAGGGCTTCTTGCTGGCCCTGTAACATAGATCCCTAGACTCTGTAGATGAAAGGCTTCTTGCTGGCCCTGTAACATAGATCCCTAGACTCTGTAGATGAAGGGCTTCTTGCTGGCCCTGTAACATAGATCCATAGACTCTGTAGATGAAGGGCTTCTTGCTGGCCCTGTAACATAGATTCCTAGACTCTGTAGATGAAGGGCTTCTTGCTGGCCCTGTAACATAGATCCCTAGACTGTAGATGAAAGGCTTCTTGCTGGCCCTGTAACATAGATCCCTAGACTCTGTAGATGAAGGGCTTCTTGGTGGCCCTGTAACATAGATCCCTAGACTCTGTAGATGAAGGGCTTCTTGCTGGCCCTGTAACATAGATCCCTAGACTCTGTAGATGAAGGGCTTCTTGCTGGCCCTGTAACATAGATCCCTAGACTCTGTAGATGAAAGGCTTCTTGCTGGCCCTGTAACATAGATCCCTAGACTCTGTAGATGAAGGGCTTCTTGGTGGCCCTGTAACATAGATCCCTAGACTCTGTAGATGAAGGGCTTCTTGGTGGCCCTGTAGCTGACGGACGATCTTGATCCTCATTGGCCTCACCCTCTTGCATAGTATCTAATGATGGGATGTACAGTGTTTCGAGTGGTACTGTATATTCAGGGCCTTAGGACAGTATTCAAACCCCTTGATTTGTTTCACATTTTCCTCAGCAATCTACACACAATACCCCATAATGACATCACAATACCCCATAGTGACATCACAATACCCCCATGTGATGTCATTATGGGGTATTGTGATGTTATTTTGATGTCTTTATGGGGTATTTTGATGTCATTATGGGTTACTGTGTGTAGATTGATGATTGGATTTTTTTAAATCAATTTTACAATAAGGCTGTAACGTAACAAAATGTGGAATGGGTCAAGGGGTCTGAATACTTACCACCATGTCAAGACCACATCACCCACCGGCCAGCATGCGTCCCTAACTAACTCACTCGGCATAGTAAGTCACCATACCTCAGTAAAGCTGCGTAGCATCATGCTGTGGTAAACTGTAGCACTTCACTGTAATGTGTTACTGTTTGCTCTCCATGAAACATAAATGTTGTTTTTACAGAATAATGCAACTGTCGTGTCGACCTCTATTATGGTTTAACTGCGTTACTAGTAACCTTTCACCTAACTCAAATACCATTCCTCAGACCTGGGTTTTCTTGCCATCTCAAAGGACCAATGCAGGAACAGAGGCCCCAGACAGACTGTGGTCTGTCTCGTCCTAGTGGCCATACCATCTCCATTTACAGGTATCACCATGGTTTTGCATTCCTTGACCTCTGACCCAGGATGTTGATCTGGTTGGAGGGGAGAGTCCAGCACCAGGGCTGAGTGAGGAATGTGGTCCAACGCAGATCTGGGTTCAAATAGTTTTTGTTTCTGTCAAATACATTGAGCGTTTGCACTTGAAAGAAAACAGATGCCATTTGAAACCATATGTGGTCTAGTTTGGCCTCTGCTCAGGCCTGTGAGGTCATCAGTAAGGGACAGGACATGCTGCTGCTGATGTGTCTCTCCCTCCAGTCCACTCCACTAACACAATGTTGTTTTGTGTTTTCGCAGACAGTTTCTTGATTCAGACATGCCTAGGTATATGATTTACATCAAATCCCTCTCCTCTCATTCTACTATTCAGTGATCTATTTTCATCTTTTCACTCTCACTCCATTTTAAACACCAAGTCATCCATTAATCCATCATTCTAATTCCCATGGTTTTCCACTGTGGGTTTTGGCTCTCCTGCTCTCTCCTCCTCCCCTTGCCCCCCCCCCTGATATCTCTCTCCTCCTGTGGAGATGTGAGGGACTGTGATGTATCTTTGCACCCCTCCTCTCTCCCTCTCTTTCTCCTGGATGTGTGTTTGTTGCTGAGCTGTTGTGGGTCTAGAGGCTGGAGCTGAGGGCTGGAAACTGGGGCTGGCTGGGACTGCAGTGTCTGGGGCTTGCTGGAACTGATGGGTCTGGGGTTAGGGGTTGGCTGGGACTGGGATCTTGGGCTGGCTGGGACTGCGGGGTCTGGAGTTGCGGGTTGGCTGGGACTTCGGGGACTGGGGTTGGCTGTGACTGTGCGGTCTTGGGACTGGGGTTGGCTGGGATTTCGGGGTCTGTGGACTGGGGCTGGCTGTGACTGTGCGGTCTGGGGACTGGGGCTGGCTGTGACTGTGTGGTCTTGGGACTGGGGTTGGCTGGGACTTCGGGGTCTGGGGAATGGACCTGGCTGTGACTGTGCGGTCTTGGGACTGGGGTTGGCTGGGACCTCAGGGTCTGGGGACTGGGGCTGGCTGTGACTGCGGTCTGGGGACTGGGGCTGGTTGGGACTGGGGTTGGCTGGGACTTCGGGGTCTGGGGACTGGGGCTGGCTGTGACTGTGTGGTCTTGGGACTGGGGTTGGCTGGGACATCGGGGTCTGGGGACTTGGGCTGGCTGTGACTGCAGTCTTGGGACTGGGGATGGCTGGGACTTCAGGGTCTGGAGACTGGGGCTGGCTGTGACAGTGCGGTCTGGGGACTGGGGCTGGCTGTGACTGGTCTGGGGACTGGGGCTGGCTGGGACTTCGGGGTCTGGGGATGGGGCTGGCTGTGACAGTGCGGTCTTGGGACTGGGGTTGGCTGGGACTTTGGGGGACGGGGATGGGGCTGGCTGTGACTGTGCGGTCTTGGGACTGGGGCTGGCTGGGACTTCGGGGTCTGGGGATGGGGCTGGCTGTGGCTATGTGGTCTTGAGACTGGGGCTGGCTGGGACTTCGGGGGCTTGGGACTGGCGCTGACTGTGACTGTGCGGTCTTGGGACTGGGGTTGGCTGGGACTTCGGGGTCTGGGGAATGGACCTGGCTGTGACTGTGCGGTCTTGGGACTGGGGTTGGCTGGGACCTCAGGGTCTGGGGACTGGGGCTGGCTGTGACTGCGGTCTGGGGACTGGGGCTGGTTGGGACTGGGGTTGGCTGGGACTTCGGGGTCTGGGGACTGGGGCTGGCTGTGACTGTGCGGTCTTGGGACTGGGGTTGGCTGGGACATCGGGGTCTGGGGACTGGGGCTGGCTGTGACTGTGCGGTCTTGGGACTGGGGTTGGCTGGGACATCGGGGTCTGGGGACTGGGGCTGGCTGTGACTGTGCGGTCTGGGGACTGGGGCTGGCTGTGACTGGTCTGGGGATGGGGCTGGCTGTGACAGTGCGGTCTTGGGACTGGGGTTGGCTGGGACTTTGGGGGATGGGGATGGGGCTGGCTGTGACTGTGCGGTCTTGGGACTGGGGCTGGCTGGGACTTCGGGGTCTGGGGATGGGGCTGGCTGTGACTATGTGGTCTTGAGACTGGGGCTGGCTGGGACTTCGGGGGCTTGGGACTGGGGCTGGCTGTGACTGTGCGGTCTGGGGACTGGGGCTGGCTGGGACTTCGGGGTCTTGGGACTGGGGCTGACTGTGACTGTGCGGTCTTGGGACTGGGGCTGGCTGGGACTTCGGCATCTGGGGATGTGACCGAAAGCTGATGGTGTACGGGGACTGCATGTATGACTTGCTTTGCTTCCTACAGTATGTGTTGTGGGGACAGTATTTCAGCTTCTGTCTCCTCTTTGGCCGGTGCTTCTGTCTCCTCTTTGGCCGGTGCTTCTGTCTCGTCTTTGGCCGGTGCTTCTGTACAGGGACGTATTCAGTACAAGCTACAAGCCAGACATTTGACGAAGTGAAACAAACATGAATTGTTTGTCATTTTCCCCCATTTACTATGATCTCTGCTGATCCTTTTATTTCAGTGACAAACCTCTGCATTGGCCACTAGGGGGCAGTAATAATCCAGTTCATACACTGACACAGAACAGGTTTCATTTTGCATCCCACTGTAAGACCTAGAGCATTTGATAAAAATCATACAAATCTTTCCAAAATAGCAACTTGTAGAAATTATAAGGAAGCCAAAACATAAACCTAAACTTTGGTATGAATTAATGCAATCAACTTCTTTTGAAAACACTCAAGGATTTAGAAAGAGATGTGCAAGAAGCTGATAGCATCGGGGGGGGGGGTTCAATTCTCCCCCATTAGGAAATGTGACCTAGAATGAGATTCAGGTCTTGGAGGCGAGCATTGATGTGTGTGTCTCTCGTATGTCTGTTTCGAATGTGAGAAGCATGCGTACTTCCACTCTGCCAAAACAGTACACAGTTAGTTACTCACCCTTCAAGATCATTTGAAACAGTCTAACCAGCCTGGACTAACTAGTAGTAGTAGCCAACAGGCCGGTGTGCGACCGTGGCAAAATTGGTTTGACTTTGGATAGCCCTATCTCTGTGGCTTGTAAGTCGCTCTGGATAAGAGCGTCTGCTAAATGACTTAAATGTAAATGTTAAATGTAGTTAGGGACCGTCAAATAAATGACACAAATGTCAATTGACAATATAAGACTCCTTTCAGGAAACTAGGCGTATGTCACGCATCACTACTTCACAGGAGAGACATTTGAAAGTACATTTGTATTTTTTTTATCAAATGTTTTTTGGCAGTCAACAAACATAAATTGTTGCCAGCAGCACAGTTAGTCACCAACACTCTGGATAACATGAAAACAGCCTAACCAGCTCTGCTAGGGCGAGTAAAATGGTCAGAGTGAGTTATTCTATCATTTGTGTCTGGAAGTAGCAAGCTAACCAATGTTTGCCAGTTAGCTTGGGTGCTTGACTGCTGTTGGTAGGTCAGAGCACTCGGATAAACCCTACTCATCGTCCAGTTAGCTTGGGTGCTTGACTGCTGTTGGTAGGTCAGAGCGCTCGGATCAACCCTACTCATCGTCCAGTTAGCTTGGGTGCTTGACTGCTGTTGGTAGGTCAGAACGCTCGGATCAACCCTACTCATCGTCCAGTTAGCTTGGGTGCTTGACTGCTGTTGGTAGGTCAGAGCGCTCGGATCAACCCTACTCATCGTCCAGTTAGCTTGGGTGCTTGACTGCTGTTGGTAGGTCAGAGCGCTCGGATCAACCCTACTCCTTAGCCAGTTTGCGCTCCGAGAGCAAAATGCTCTGATTTTAGGAATGGACAATCTGACAACCTTGAGTTCACGAACGCCCAGAGTGCACTGTGAGCACACTCTGGCTTTCCAGATTGAATTTACGAACACACCTGTAGTATAAACCAGCCTTTAGTCTTGAAATCTTTGATTGTTTAGTACATGGCATCATAAGTGAATCCTTAAAGAGATGGGTGTGGCTAAGGCTTAAGAGAGTGTGAACGATGCTGAATGGATGTAGACAAACGAGCTCTCCAAGTAGGTTTACCATTTTCTCCAAAGTGAGATAACAAGTTGATCAACTTTCAAAGCAGAATGACTTTTCCATTGTTCCTTCACTGTAGTGTATGATATAACATTTTCTAGCTCGGATTGTCTATTTTTATCCGATGTAAAAAACAAAACACAATTTCAAATTTTGCTACATCAGACTTAATCGAGCCAGTCGGTCACACATCTTTTAGTTGTCTCATTAAATGGTTTCAATATTTGTATTTGAATTTCTAAAATGTATAGTTGGTTTGAGGTTTTTAAGTCATTGAAATTTGGAGCGATTGACATTTTGTAATTTACTGAAATAGTCTCTAAATAGCCCCATAGGGGGTAGCAAATGTCAAACCAAATTGATCATGGGCCTTACGATCGGTCGCGTGCAGCAGCTCTCCAAATTGATCATGGGCCTTACGATCGGTCGCGTGCAGCTGATCTCCAAATTGATCATGGGCCTTACGATCGGTCGCGTGCAGCTGGTTGAACAGGATGTACAGGAGGAGATCTATTTGAAACTCTGGGGGCAGTATTTCATTTTTGGATGAAAAACGTTCCCGTTTTAAACAAGATATTTTGTCACGAAAAGATCCTCGACTATGCATATAATTGACAGCTTTGGAAAGAAAACACTCTGACGTTTCCAAAACTGCAAAGATATTATCTGTGAGTGCCACAGAACTGATGCTACAGGCGAAACCAAGATGAAACTTCAAACAGGGAATGCCCCAGATTTTGGACGCGCTGTGTTCCAATGTCTCCTTATATGAAAGCGCCAGGAACGAGCCTGCACTTTCTGTCGTTTCCCCAAGGTGTCTGCAGCATTGTGACGTATTTGTAGGCATATCATTGGAAGATTGACCATAAGAGACTACATTTACCAGGTGTCCGCCTGGTGTCCTCCGTCGAAATTGGTACGTAATCTCCAGCTGCATGTATTTTTCCATGTGGTTCAGAGGAGAAACCAAACTTCCACGAATGATATATCATCGAATAGATATGTGAAAAACACCTTGAGGATTGATTCTAAACAATGTTTGCCATGTTTCTGTCAATATTATGGAGTTCATTTGGAAAAAAGTTTGGCGTTTTGATGACTGAATTTTCAGGGGTTTTTCTTAGCCAAACGTGATGAACAAAATGGAGCGATTTCTCCTACACAAATAATCTTTTTGGAAAAACTGAACATTTGCTATCTAACTGAGAGTCTCCTCATTGAAAACATCTGAAGTTCTTCAAAGGTAAATTATTTTATTTGAATGCTTTTCTTGTTTTTTTGAAAATGTTGCCTGCTGAATGCTAGGCTTAATGCTATGCTAGCTATCAATACTCTTACACAAATGCTTGTTTTGCTATGGTTGAAAAGCATATTTTGAAAATCTGAGATGACAGTGTTGTTAACAAAAGGCTAAGCTTGAGAGCCAATATATTTATTTCATTTCATTTGCGATTTTCATGAATAGTTAACGTTGCGTTATGCTAATGAGCTTGAGGCTATAATTACGATCCCGGATACGGGATTGCTCGTTTTTAAGCACACACCCCTGAGGGGCCCCCTTGTTGTCTACCCTCACCACCTGGGGGGCGGCCCGTCAGGAAGTCCAGGATCCAGTAGCAGAGGAAGGTGTTCAGTCCCAGGGTCATTAGCTTAGTGATTAGCTTCGAGGGCACGATGGTGTTGAACGCTGAGCTGTAAATCAATGAACAGCATTCTCAGTTCCTTTTTGTCCAGGTGGGAGAGGGCTGTCTGAAGTGCAATTGACATTGCGTCATCTGTGGACCGGTTGGGGCAGTATGAAGATTGGAGTTCAGGGAGTCTGGAAAGACTGCGTTGATGTGTATCTTGACCTTTCAAAGCACATCCTAATTACAGATGTGAGTGCTACAGGGAGATAGTCATTTAGGCAGGTTACCTTGGGAACAGGGACAATGGTGGTCCCTTTGAAATATGTTGGGATTACAGACGTGGACAAGGAGAGATTTAACATTTCTGTGTCCTGGGCCTGCTCTGTGACCTGGGCCTGCTCTGTGACCTGGGCCTGCTCTGTGACCTGGGCCTGTTCTGTGACCTGGGCCTGCTCTGTGACCTGGGCCTGTTCTGTGTCCTGGGCCTGTTCTGTGTCCTGGGCCTGCTCTGTGACCTGGGCCTGCTCTGTGACCTGGGCCTGCTCTGTGACCTGGGCCTGATCTGTGACCTGGGCCTGTTCTGTGACCTGGGCCTGCTCTGTGACCTGGGCCTGCTCTGTGTCTTGGACCTGCTCTGTGACCTGGGCCTACCCTGTGACCTGGACCTGCTCTGTGACCTGGGCCTGCCCTGTGACCTGGACCTGCTCTGTGACCTGGGCCTGCTCTGTGACCTGGGCCTGCTCTGTGACCTGGACCTGCTCTCCTCTCCTCCTCTAGTTCCATAGACACATTTCCACTGAAGCAGCTCCTCTCCTCTCCTCCTCTGATCCCACGGTATAACAGCTGTTCTCCTCTCGCTCTCTTGTCTTTTTCCCTCTGACAGACACATAGCTAGCTTTCCCACCAGGCCATCTCAGTACAAATGCCAACAGCCGGTCCTTCAACATCTGAACTCTATGAACGGGACGATTTATCTCGCTTTAATGGCCTACAGAAACATTTGGTTTCCTCTTACATTTCTCTGCTTGGATGAGCGGTTTCAGATTGAAGGCTGTGCCTGGTGGCCAGAAACATAACTGTTTTCAAGTCGTGATTATTTGCTCAGGGGAAGTCCTCATTCATCAATGTATGGACTAAATTATGGAGGAGAAGAAGAGGTGGGCTGAAGTAGGTGGGCTGAAGTAGGGGGCTGAAGGAGAGGGGGCTGAAGGAGGGGCTGAAGGAGAGGGGGCTGAAGGAGAGGGGGCTGAAGGAGAGGGGGCTGAAGGAGGGGGGCTGAAGGAGGGGGTGGAGACGGGGGGGCTGAAGGAGAGGGGGCTGAAGGAGAGGGGGCTGAAGGAGAGGTGGGCTGAAGGAGAGGTGGGCTGAAGGAGAGGTGGGCTGAAGGAGAGGGGGCTGAAGGAGAGGTGGGCTGAAGGAGAGGTGGGCTGAAGGAGAGGTGGGCTGAAGGAGAGGTGGGCTGAAGGAGAGGGGGCTGAAGGAGGGGGGGCTGAAGGAGAGGTGGGCAGAAGGAGGGGGTGGAGACGGGGGGCTAAAGGAGAGGGGGGCTGATGTGGGAGGGAGGGTGTTGTGGGGGGCTGAAGGAGAGGTGAGCTGAAGGAGAGGTGGGCTGAAGGAGAGGGGGCTGAAGGAGAGGAGGGCTGAAGGAGAGGGGGCTGAAGGAGAGGGGGCTGAAGGAGAGGGGGGCTGAAGGAGAAGTGGGCTGAAGGAGAGGGGGGCTGAAGGAGAAGTGGGCTGAAGGAGAAGTGGGCTGAAGGAGATGGGGGCTGAAGTAGAAGGGAAGACAGTTGTAGGCAGACCTGGCTCTCAAGAGAAGACAGGCTATGTGCTCACTGCCCACAAAATGAGGTGGAAACTGAGCTGCACTTCCTAACCTCCTGCCAAATGTAGGACCATATTAGAGAGACATATTTCCCTCAGATTACACAGATCCACAAAGAATAAGAAAAACAAACCCAATTTTGATCAACTCCCATATCTACTGGGTGAAATAGTGTGCCATCACAGCAGCGAGATGTGTGACCTGTTGCCACGAGAACAGGACAACCAGTGAAGAACAAACAACACATATTTATGTGTATTTATTTTCTCTTTTGTACGGTTTGCACATAGTTACACCACATAATATGTATAGACATAATATGACATTTGAAATGTCTTTATTCTTTTGGAACTTCTGTGAGTGTAATGTTTACTGTTAATTTGTATGGTTTATCTCACTTTATTATCACCTTCTCTTGCTTAGGCAATGTTAACATATGTTTCCCATGCAAATAAAAGCCTTATATTGAATTGAATTGAGAGGGGTGAAGGAGGACAGGAGAGAGTGGTGGATGAGAAGGAGAGGGGGGTGAAGGAGATGGGGTGGAGAAGGACAGGGGGCTGGAGGAGAAGGAGAGAGGGGTGGAAGAGTAGGAGAGGGTGTGGAGGAGAAGGAGAGGAGAGAGGGGTTAGGAGCAGGAGAGGGGTTGGAGGAGAAGGAGAGGGTTGAGGAGTAGGAGAGAGGGGTGGAGGAGAAGGAGAGGGGGTGGAGGAGAAGGAGAGAGGGGTGGATGAGAAGGAGAGTGGGTGGAGGAGAAGGAGAGTGGGTGGAGGAGAAGGAGAGTAGGTGGAGGAGAAGGAGAGTGGGTGGAGAGAGGGGTGATTCTAAAGTGATTCTAAAGAGGCGGGTCCGGGTGGGCCTTCTTACAGCGGCGGCTCGGGGGCGGGACGTAGACCCCGACCCTCGGAGCGGGCCCCGGACTGAAGACCCTCGTAGAGGGCACCTCTGGACTGAGGGGCGCCTCTGGACTGAGGGCCGCCTCTGGACCGAGGGGCTGCGATTCTGGCAGCTCCGGAGTGAAGGGCGACTCTGGCGGATCCTGACTGACGGGCGGCTCCTGAACGACGGGCGGCTCTGGTGGCTCCTGACTGAAGGGGTCTCCTGACTGACGGGCGGCTCCTGAACGACGGGCGGCTCTGGCGGCTCCTGACTGGCGGGCGGCTCTGGCGGCTCCTGACTGGCGGGCGGCTCTGGCGGCTCCTGGCAGGAGGGAGACTCTGGCGGCTCCGGGCAGGAGGGAGACTCTGGCGGCTCCGGGCAGGAGGGAGACTCTGGCGGCTCCGGGCAGGAGGGGGACTCTGGCGGCTCCGGGCAGGAGGGGGACTCTGGCGGCTCCGGGCAGGAGGGGGACTCTGGCGGCTCCGGGCAGGAGGGAGACTCTGGCGGCTCCGGGCAGGAGGGAGACTCTGGCGGCTCCGGGCAGGAGGGAGACTCTGGCGTCTCCGGGCAGGAGGGAGACTCTGGCGGCTCCGGGCAGGAGGGAGACTCTGGCAGCTCCGGGCAGGAGGGAGACTGTGGCGGCTCCGGGCAGGAGGGAGACTCTGGCGGCTCCGGGCAGGAGGGAGACTCTGGCGGCTCCGGGCAGGAGGGAGAACCTGGAGGTAGGAGACAAAGAGACAGCCTGGTGCGTGGAGGCGGCACCGGAAGGACCGGGCTGTGGGGGAGCACTGGAACGCAGCCTTGGCACCAATCCTCCAGGCTGGATGACCACTTTAGCCTGGACCCTCTAGAGTGCAGGCACAGGTTGAACTGGGCTGTGGGTGAGCACTGGATATCTGGTGCACACCACTCGCACTCTCCCTTAGGCTCAATACCCACCTTTGCCCGGCACGGGCGGAGCGCAGGCATAGGACGCACTGCACCCTCCCAGCACCTCGGAGACACAGCACGCAGAGCCGGCGCAGGATAATCTGGTCCGAAACGGCGTACAGGAGACCAAATCAAATTTTATTTGTCACATACACATGGTTAGCAGATGTTAATGCGAGTGTAGCGAAATGCTTGTGCTTCTAGTTCCGACAATGTAGTGATAACCAACAAGTAATCTAACTAACAATTCCAAAACTACTGTCTTATACACAGTGTAAGGGGATAAGGAACATGTACATAAGGATATATGAATGAGTGATGGTACAGAGCAGCATACAGTAGATGGTATCGAGTACAGTATATACATATGAGATGAGTGTGTAGACAAAGTAAACAAAGTGGCATAGTTAAAGTGGCTAGTGATACATGTGTTACATAAGGATGCAGTCGATGTTGTAGAGTACAGTATATACATATGTATATGAGATGAATAATGTAGGGTAAGTAACATTATATAAGGTAGCATTGTTTAAAGTGGCTAGTGATATATTTACATCATTTCCCATCAATTCCCATTATTAAAATGGCTGGAGTTGGGTCAGTGTCAATGACAGTGTGTTGGCAGCAGCCACTCAATGTTAGTGGTGGCTATTTAACAGTCTGATGGCCTTGAGATAGAAGCTGTTTTTCAGTCTCTCGGTCCCAGCTTTGATGCACCTGTACTGACCTCGCCTTCTGGATGATAGCGGGGTGAACAGGCAGTGGTTCGGTGGTTGATGTCCTTGATGATCTTTATGGCCTTCCTGTAACAACGGGTGGTGTAGGTGTCCTGGAGGGCAGGTAGTTTGCCCCCGGTGATGCGTTGTGCAGTCCTCACTACCCTCTGGAGAGCCTTACGGTTGAGGGCGGAGCAGTTGCCGTACCAGGCGGTGATACAGCCCGCCAGGATGCTCTCGATTGTGCATCTGTAGAAGTTTGTGAGTGCTTTTGGTGACAAGCCGGATTTCTTCAGCCTCCTGAGGTTGAATAGGCGCTGCTGCGCCTTCTTCACGACGCTGTCAGTGTGAGTGGACCAATTCAGTTTGTCTGTGATGTGTATGCCGAGGAACTTAAAACTAGCTACCCTCTCCACTACTGTTCCATTGATGTGGATAGGGGTGTTCCCTCTGCTGTTTCCTGAAGTCCACAATCATCTCCTTAGTTTTGTTGACGTTGAGTGTGAGGTTATTTTCCTGACACCACACTCCAAGGGCCCTCACCTCCTCCCTGTAGGCCTTCTCGTCGTTGTTGGTAATCAAGCCTACCACTGTTGTGTCGTCCGCAAACTTGATGATTGAGTTGGAGGCGTGCGTGGCCACGCAGTCGTGGGTGAACAGGGAGTACAGGAGAGGGCTCAGAACGCACCCTTGTGGGGCCCCCGTGTTGAGGATCAGCGGGGAGGAGATGTTGTTGCCTACCCTCACCACCTGGGGGCGGCCCGTCAGGAAGTCCAGTACCCAGTTGCACAGGGCGGGTCGAGACCCAGGGTCTCGAGCTTGATGACGAGCTTGGAGGGTACTATGGTGTTGAATGCCGAGCTGTAGTCGATGAACAGCATTCTCACATAGGTATTCCTCTTGTCCAGGTGGGTTAGGGCAGTGTGCAGTGTGGTTGAGATTGCATCGTCTGTGGACCTATTTGGGCGGTAAGCAAATTGGAGTGGGTCTAGGGTGTCAGGTAGGGTGGAGGTGATATGGTCCTTGACTAGTCTCTCAAAGCACTTCATGATGACGGAAGTGAGTGCTACGGGGCGGTAGTCGTTTAGCTCAGTTACCTTAGCTTTCTTGGGAACAGGAACAATGGTGGCCCTCTTGAAGCATGTGGGAACAGCAGACTGGTATAGGGATTGATTGAATATGTCCGTAAACACACCGGCCAGCTGGTCTGCGCATGCTCGGAGGGCGCGGCTGGGGATGCCGTCTGGGCCTGCAGCCTTGCGAGGGTTAACACGTTTAAATGTCTTAATCACCTCGGCTGCAGTGAAGGAGAGACTGCATGTTTCCGTTGCAGGCCGTGTCAGTGGCACTGTATTGTCCTCAAAGCGGGCAAAAAGTTATTTAGTCTGCCTGGGAGCAAGACATCCTGGTCCGTGACTGGGCTGGATTTCATCTTGTAGTCCGTGATTGACTGTAGACCCTGCCACATGCCTCTTGTGTCTGAGCCATTGAATTGAGATTCCACTTTGTCTCTGTACTGACGCTTAGCTTGTTTGATAGCCTTACGGAGGGAATAGCTGCACTGTTTGTATTCAGTCATGTTGCCAGACACCTTGCCCTGATTAAAAGCAGTGGTTCGCGCTTTCAGTTTCACGCGAATGCTGCCATCAATCCACGGTTTCTGGTTAGGGAATGTTTTTATCGTTGCTATGGGAACGACATCTTCGGCACGTTCTAATGAACCCGCACACCGAATCAGCGTATTCGTCAATATTCCCATCTGGCGCAATCTGAAACATGTCCCAGTCACGGATGGAAGCAGTCTTGGAGTGTAGAGTCAGCTTGGTCTGACCAGCGTTGGACAGACCTCAGCGTGGGAGCCTCTTGTTTTAATTTCTGCCTGTAGGCAGGATCAGCAAAATGGAGTCGTGGTCAGCTTTTCCGAAAGGGGCGGGGCAGGGCCTTATATGCGTCGCGGAAGTTAGAGTAACAGTGATCCAAGGTTTTACCACCCCTGGTTGCGCAATCGATATGCTGATAAAATTTAGGGAGTCTTGTTTTCAGATTGGCTTTGTTAAAATCCCCAGCTACAATGAATGCAGCCTCCGGATAAATGTTTTCCAGTTTGCAAAGAGTTAAATAAAGTTCGTTCAGAGCCATCGATGTGTCTGCTTGGGGGGGGATATATACGGCTGTGATTATAATCGAAGAGAATTCTCTTGGAAGATAATGCGGTCTACATTTGATTGTGAGGAATTCTAAATCAGGTGAACAGAAGGATTTGAGTTCCTGTGTTTCCTTCATCACACCATGTCCCGTTAGTCATGAGGCATACGCCCCCTCCACTCTTCTTACCAGAGAGATTTTTGTTTCTGTCGGCGCGATGCGTGGAGAAACCCGTTGGCTGTACCGCCCTGGATAGCGTTTTCCCAGTAAGCCATGTCTCCGTAAAGCAGAGAACGTTGCAGTCTCTGATATCCCTCTGGAATGCCACCCTTGCTCGGATTTCATCAACCTTGTTGTCGAGAGACTGGACATTGGCAAGAAGAATACTGGGAAGTGGTGCGCGATGTGCCCTTTTTCGGAGTCTGACCAGAACACCGCCGCGTTTCCCTCTTTTTCGGAGTCGTTTCCTTGGGTCGCTGCATGCGATCCATTCCGTTGTCCTGTTTGTAAGGCAGAACACAGGATCCGCGTCGCGGAAAACATATTCTTGGTCGTACTGATGGTGAGTTGACGCTGATCTTATATTCAGTAGTTCTTCTCGACTGTATGTAATGAAACCTAAGATGACCTGGGGTACTAATGTAAGAAATAACACGTAAAAAAACAAAAAACTGCATAGTTTCCTAGGAACGCGAAGCGAGGCGGCCATCTCAGTCGGCGCACTGGGCCGGCACAATACACCCTGGCTGGATGCCCACTCTCGCATGGCACTTGCGGTGGGCTGCGATGTAGCGCACTGGGGTATGCATGCGCACTAGGGACACGGTGCGCTTCACCGCATAACACGGTGCCTGCCCGGTCGCTCTCTCACCACGGTAAGCACGAGGAGTTGGCTTAGGTCTCCTACCTGACTTTGCCAATCTCCCCGTGTGGCCCCCCCTCCCAAAACATTTGTTTGTTTGGGGCTGCCTCTTGTGCCTGTTGCGCTGCCTTACCACATACCGCCGCCGCTCAGCTTTCGCTGCCTCCAGCTCTGCCTTGGGGTGGCGATATTCCCCAGCCTGTGCCCAGGGTCCCTTGCAGTCCAATATCTCCTCCCAAGTCTAGGAGTCCAGAACCCTCTGCTCCTGGTTACCACGCTGCTTGGTCCGGTTGTGGTGGGTAGTTCTGTAACGATATCCCTCGTCATCTGAGGAGAAGTAGGAAGGATCGGACCAATATGCAGCGTGGTATGTGTTCATGTTAATATTTATTAAAACTGAACACAAAACAAAATAAGAGAACGAACTAAAACGAAACAGTTCTGTCTGGTGCAGACACAGAGACAGAAAACAACTACCCGCAAAACCCATGTGGGAAAGCGCTACCTAAGTATGGTTCTCAATCAGAGACGACAGACAGCTGCCCCTGATTGAAAACCATACCCGGCCAAAAACAAAGAAATACAAAAACGTAGAAAAAAGAACATAGAACACCCACCCTAGTCACACCCTGGCCTAACCAAAATAGAGAATAAAAAGCCTCTCTATGGCCAGGGCGTGACAGCATCAATATACTGTTAATTAATTAATTGACTTCCCCACCAGAGGATGTTCAATCTGAAGCCATGTGAAGTTAAAACCCTCTAGAGTCCATGTCCGCACCCCCAGCTGAGATAAGCTAGAGATATCTAGTGTCTCAATCTACGGCATATGCCGATGTCGGGCATTCCGGTAGGTGGTAGAGCTACGGCAGTGTCCAGTTAGACCAGGAGACATCCCGAAAATCAGTCTTCTCCTGAATTCTTCTGTAGCCTCCAAATGGTTTGCTCTCACAAACGAATATGACCCCTTTTATAGAAAGATGAGACTCTCGCGAACTCACGTGTCACTGGACTTGGTACCACCGATCTGTCAACTTCTGTCTGTCGTGTCCAATATGATCCCTCGACGTGGACGTCCACAAGCGTCACAAGACTCGTCTGACGACAGACCGGTACGAGTTGAAAACAATGTATGAAAGTAGTTTAGTACCAAACACTTTAAAAAAAAAATTATAATTAAGATGTATTTTTTTGACTGTCTGTTTTTCCATGTATGAATCTGTTATTCAATGTGTTTCTATGGGCTAATAGCAGTAAGGACTGTTATTCAATGTGTTTCTATTGGCTAATAGCAGTAAGGACTATGTTATTCAATGTGTTTTTCCATTGGCTAATAGCAGTAAGGACTATCTGTTATTCAATGTGTTTCTATGGTCTAATAGCAGTAAGGAATATCTGTTATTCAATGTGTTTCTATGGGCTAATAGTCCTTACTGCTATCTGTTATTCAATGTGTTTCTATGGGCTAATAGCAGTAAGGACTATCTGTTATTCAATGTGTTTCTATTGGCTAATAGCAGTAAGGACTATCTGTTATTCAATGTGTTTCTATTGGCTAATAGCAGTAAGGACTGTTATTCAATGTGTTTCTATTGGCTAATAGCAGTAAGGACTATCTGTTATTCAATGTGTTTCTATTAGCTAATAGCAGTAAGGACTGTTATTCAATGTGTTTCTATTGGCTAATAGCAGTAAGGACTGTTATTCAATGTGTTTCTATTGGCTAATAGCAGGCCAAAATGTATGTTTAATAAAACAAAAATGTAGGATACTTTTTAGATACCTAAAGGGGTCCTAAAATTCCAAATCAAATAGATAGATTATTGGTAAGACTTGTTTATACCGTCAAAATAAGCTTGTTTACCGTCAAATAACCAATCAGGAACAGATTCTGATTGAACGTTAGATAATAATTGAACTCATTCATAAATGTTTTAGGTGAATAATACACATTGATTACACTGTCACTCGTATTTGATATGTCACAGATACATATGCTCTGATGCTGGTAAAGTTGTCTCGCGCAGCTGCCGCTGCTTCACAAGGCAGACACACAGTTCCCCAAATTCTTGGACAGTGCTGGTCAGAAACACACTTCCCCCAAGCTCTGGGCCAATGCTGGTCAGAAACACACTTCCCCCAAGCTCTGGGCCAATGCTGGTCAGAAACACATTTCCCCAAGCTCTGGGCCAATGCTGGTCAGAAACACATTTCCCCCAAGCTCTGGGCCAATGCTGGTCAGAAACACTTTTCCAAGCTCTGGGCCAATGCTGGTCAGAAACACATTTCCCCCAAGCTCTGGGCCAATGCTGGTCAGAAACACTTTTCCAAGCTCTGGGCCAATACTGGTCAGAAACACTTTTCCAAGCTCTGGGTCAGGGCTGGTCAGCAACAAAGCAAGCTAGATGTTGGATAGAAACAATGTTCTCCTCAAAAACATAGCACAATTACAATCTGTTTCAGTAGCTATAGTTAGCTAGCTAAGTCTCTAGCACGATGTTATCTAAAATATTCCTAATTTATATGACAGTTTTCGTATTTGGTTGATTGTCGGACCCACTAGCCATGCTTGTAACGTTAGCTTGGGGCAACAGGGCTAGGTAGCTTGCTTTCTTTGTGTAGTTTGTTATCTAGCTAGCTAGTTATTTTCATGAACTAAAGTTCGATTTCAATAGGAAAACAACAAGAGGCTACTTAGCTAATACTTAGTGCCATGAATTGCTAAATCATTGCGAAACATTGAAAATTATTGCAGTTTCTGGTTATTGTCTTCAGGCTTGTTGCATTGGTGCTAGCTAGGTATCAAGTCAAAGCTAGCAAGCTAGCTATCCTAAAAATGACTAAAAACATCCCATGTATAAGATATTTCTGAGTGACTTTGTCATACTGCAAATCAAAGTCAACATAGCCTACCTCTCGTTTAAAAACTTTCATCAATGTTGATGGCGCTTGGCTCGCGCATGCAAATTCAGCTCACGCAACATTCGAAAATGTAATTTTGTTATTCCATGCATCAAATTATAAGCTTATTTGACATAAATATATTTGTTTTTGACACAAAGACCCAAACGGCATTCCATAGTTACAATTTGTATCTCTATCTACAGAATGAAAATAAAGTCAAACGTATTACATTGTATCTCTGTGGTTCTATCTGTCCATTGTGAGACATTCTAGAACAGATAGGATACATTTATTAATATGTACAGTACATTCTGCTGTTCAAATCATCAAGTAGTGAATGAATGGGCAATGTAGCCTGGTCCCAGTTGGAAAGATGGCAAAACAACTATTTGGGACCAGGCTAGGAAGAACACAGCTGTCCTGTCGTTCTTGATCATAACAACGCTCCACAACCACATCAAGACTCTCTTCCTGACTCACCTTTTTGGTTCTCTTCCTGGTTCTTTTCTTCTATTCCTTCTCCAAGCGTCTCCTTGGGTATAGACCATAGGTATTTCTCCTCACCACCTGTCCTGTTCACCACCTCCTCTCCTCCCGTCTGTCTGTCCATCTCTCATTCCCTTTTCATTCGTTTCATGCTGTTATTGTTTGGTGTTTTTCTTAAAGGTCGGCCCACAACTGACAGGTTCCCTGTTGCATGCTATTTACTGACTTCATCCCCCAAACTATGTGTCTTGTCTATTGAATGTGTGTATTTGAAAATCAATGTTGTTATTTTAATCTTCATAAACAAAAGCTATCTTCTCTCAAGAGCATTTTAGATGCACATGTACTGTAGGTAACATATCCCAGACAGACAGAATGTTATTCACATTATCATAGTGATAAACAATGTCCCTACATGCAATGCAACTGCAACTTGATCTGTCGATAGCAATAGATTGTAGCTGTTCTTGAGAAAACCTTTAAATATTTACCTTCCTCCTACAGTAGAAATAACCTTTATTTGTCTAATAAAGTTGTGACACAACAATCAACAGGACTATTCAGAAAGACACCCATCCTGCTTTGCTTTCAGTTTGCAGCATACTAGCATACTAACCACTAGAGTAGGTTTTCTAGTCTGTTAGTAGACAGACAGACAGACAGACAGACAGACAGACAGACAGACAGACAGACAGACAGACAGACAGACAGACAGACAGACAGACAGACAGACAGACAGACAGACAGACAGACAGACAGACAGACAGACAGACAGACAGACAGACAGACAGACAGACAGACAGACAGACAGACAGACAGACAGACAGACAGACAGACAGACAGACCAGAGACCACTATGTTAGTTCAGACCAGGGTTGAGGAGCTCTCTGTTTAGTCGTTCTCTCTGTATGGTTAACTCTTCTCCTCCCTCCATCAGGACATTCTATCGCTTTGAGGCTGCCTGGGACAGTGCCATGCATAACTCCCTCCTCCTGAACCGGGTCACTCCTTACGGGGAGAAGATCTACATGACCTTGTCGGCCTACCTAGAGGTAACATATATATAGTTACATACAGTATATAGTGTTATATAAATGACCTTGTCGGCCTACATAGAGGTAACATATATATAGTTACATACAGTATATAGTGTTATATAAATGACTTTGTCGGCCTACATAGTTATGTAACTGTACGTGTCTAATGGTAATTGTAAAGCTAGTTTCACAGAAACAATCTGAGGAAATCTACTCATCCTAACTGGACAGGTTCCTAACTGGACAGGTTCCTAACTGGACAGGTTCATAACTGGACAGGTTCATAACTGGACAGGTTTATAGCTGGACAGGTTCCTAGCTGGACAGGTTCCTAGCTGGACAGGTTTATAACTGGACAGGTTCCTAGCTGGACAGGTTCCTAGCTGGACAGGTTCCTAGCTGGACAGGTTCGTAACTGGACAGGTACGTAACTGGACAGGTTCCTAACTGGACAGGTTCATAGCTGGACAGGTTCCTAACTGGACAGGTTCATAACTGGACAGGTTCCTAACTGGACAGGTTCATAACTGGACAGGTTCCTAACTGGACAGGTTCATAGCTGGACAGGTTCATAGCTGGACAGGTTCATAACTGGACAGGTTCATAAGTGGACAGGTTCATAACTGGACAGGTTCGTAACTGGACAGGTTTGTAACTGGACAGGTTCATAACTGGACAGGTTTGTAACTGGACAGGTTCATAAGTGGACAGGTTCATAACTGGACAGGTTTGTAACTGGACAGGTTCATAACTGGACAGGTTTGTAACTGGACAGGTTCATAAGTGGACAGGTTCATAACTGGACAGGTTTGTAACTGGACAGGTTCATAACTGGACAGGTTTGTAACTGGACAGGTTCATAACTGGACAGGTTTGTAACTGGACAGGTTTGTAACTGGACAGGTTCATAACTGGACAGGTTTGTAACTGGACAGGTTCATAACTGGACAGGTTCCTAACTGGACAGGTTCATAACTGGACAGGTTCCTAACTGGACAGGTTTGTAACTGGACAGGTTCCTAACTGGACAGGTTCCTAACTGGACAGGTTCATAACTGGACAGGTTCATAACTGGACAGGTTCCTAACTGGACAGGTTCCTAACTGGACAGGTTTGTAACTGGACAGGTTTGTAACTGGACAGGTTCCTAACTGGACAGGTTCCTAACTGGACAGGTTCCTAACTGGACAGGTTCCTAGCTGGACAGGTTCATAACTGGAAAGGTTCATAACTGGACAGGTTCCTAACTGGACAGGTTCCTAGCTGGACAGGTTCATAACTGGACAGGTTCATAACTGGACAGGTTTGTAACTGGACAGGTTCATAACTGCACAGGTTCATAACTGGACAGGTTCATAACTGGACAGGTTCGTAACTGGACAGGTTTGTAACTGGACAGGTTCATAAGTGGACAGGTTCGTAACTGGACAGGTTCAGATTTTGTCAGTTGCGTTTGGATTTTAAAACTCTGGAATCACAACCATGGGTAATTTCAGTTTTTTTTTACCCAGCCACCACGTCAAACTGTTTATCACATTTAGCTGGAGATACTAGAACTGCATTAACAGGAGTCTCTGCTCCATGTTCCCTAACTGCTCACCTCTCAGGAGTCTCTGCTTACTGACTGTCTCTGCTTACTGACTGCTCACCTCTCAGGGGTCTCTGCTTACTGACTGTCTCTGCTTACTGACTGCTCACCTCTCAGGAGTCTCTGCTTACTGACTGTCTCTGCTTACTGACTGCTCACCTCTCAGGAGTCTCTGCTACCTGACTGTCTCTGCTACCTGACTGCTCACCTCTCAGCAGTCTCTGCTACCTGACTGTCTCTGCTACCTGACTGCTCACCTCTCAGCAGTCTCTGCTACCTGACTGTCTCTGCTACCTGACTGCTCACCTCTCAGCAGTCTCTGCTACCTGACTGTCTCTGCTACCTGACTGCTCACCTCTCAGCAGTCTCTGCTACCTGACTGCTCACCTCTCAGCAGTCTCTGCTACCTGACTGCTCACCTCTCAGCAGTCTCTGCTACCTGACTGCTCACCTCTCAGCAGTCTCTGCTACCTGACTGCTCACCTCTCAGCAGTCTCTGCTACCTGACTGCTCACCTCTCAGCAGTCTCTGCTACCTGACTGCTCACCTCTCAGCAGTCTCTGCTACCTGACTGCTCACCTCTCAGGGGTCTCTGCTACCTGACTGCTCACCTCTCAGGGGTCTCTGCTACCTGACTGCTCACCTCTCAGCAGTCTCTGCTTCCTGACTGCTCACCTCTCAGGGGTCTCTGCTACCCGACTGCTCACCTCTCAGCAGTCTCTGCTACCTGACTGCTCACCTCTCAGGGGTCTCTGCTACCTGACTGCTCACCTCTCAGCAGTCTCTGCTACCTGACTGCTCACCTCTCAGGGGTCTCTGCTACCTGACTGCTCACCTCTTAGCAGTCTCTGCTACCTGACTACTCACCTCTCAGGAGTAATTTTAGGAGCACTTCATGTATGAGAAATGATCCCTGTGCTTAGGCCTAACACTGGAACATGCACGAGAGCACCCAAGTCATAGACTGTTCTCTCTGCTTCCGCACGGCAAACGGTACCGGACTCCCTGAACATCTAATCAAATGGCTGCCCAGAACTATTTTCATTAACCACCGCCCTCCCTTCTTTTACACCGCTGCTAGCTCTCTGTGGTTATCATCTATGCATAACTCTACCTACATGTACATATTACCTCAACTAACCAGTGCCCCTGCGCATTGGCTCTATACCGGTACCCACCCACCCCCCCTCCCACCATATAGCTGCTCTTTAAATTACATGCTACTTTTATTTCTTATTCTTATCTATGTTTTTTTTTTAACTGCATTGTTAGTTAGGGGCTCGAAAGTAAGCTTATTCAGTGCATGTGACTAACACAATTTGATTTGATTTGAACTTGCAGGTGCTGTGTCCAAAATGACCCCTACTGTATCTGATGTTTGATTTGATTTGAACTTACAGTGCTGTGTCCAAAATGACCCCTACTGTATCTGATGTTAGGCCCTAAAGAGGCGGAGAGAGAAATTAGCTTTTTTGATCCTTCATTTTCCTGTAGATGGAGAACTGCACTCAGCCCACAGTCATAACCAAAGATTTCTGCATGGTGTTCTACTCTCGAGACGTTAAACTCCCGACCTCCCGCTCCATCCGAAACCTGTTTGGCACCGGAAGCCTGAGGACAACAACAGAGGGGTGACTTATTAATCATCTCTTATCCTGAAAGATTATTATTATTATTAAATCAACTACCATGAAATAAACCATAAAATCAAGTATGTTACTGTTTATCTCACCACAGTCCTTTGCCTTGGTTGCATTCCTGAAAGATGATTGTTAAATCAATGGAAACAATGGACATGAAATGATCCCAGAGTTGAACCCAGAGTTGAACCCAGGGTTGAACCCAGGGTTGAACCCAGAGTTGAACTGAGGTGCCGTTCCCAGGGATATGTCACAGCTCCACCAGAGTTGAACCCAGGGTTGAAGCCAGGGTTGAACCCAGGGTTGAACCCAGGGTTGAACCCAGGGTTGAACCCAGAGTTGAACCCAGAGTTGAACCCAGAGTTGAACCCAGGGTTGAAGCCAGGGTTGAACCCAGGGTTGAACCCAGGGTTGAACCCAGAGTTGAACCCAGAGTTGAACCCAGGGTTGAACCCAGGGTTGAACCCAGGGTTGAACCCAGAGTTGAACCCAGAGTTGAAGCCAGGGTTGAACCCAGGGTTGAACCCAGGGTTGAACCCAGAGTTGAACCCAGAGTTGAACCCAGGGTTGAACCCAGGGTTGAACCCAGGGTTGAACCCAGAGTTGAACCCAGAGTTGAACCCAGGGTTGTGTTTGTCTGTTGTTTCTTTCTCCGTCCAGTAACCGAGTGACAGGTGTGTACGAGGTCAGCTTGTGTCACCTGGCGGATCATGGGAGCCCAGGTGAGACACTTTCTCTGTTGAGCTTCCCCTTTGTCTGTGTTTCCACAACTCTTTCTGCCATTCGTCTTCCTGCCTCTTTCTCAAAATGCATTGGAGGAGAAGGTCTGAATTGGAGGGACCTTTTTCTCCAAAACAATTTAAAAGAAGATAAGACGCAAAGAATCCAAACAAAATTGAGACAAAGATGGATAAAGCTTATTTCTGCTTTGTTTGTCCGACCCCTGACCTCTGACCTCTAACCATTTGACCTTTTTCAACCCCCCAGGAATGCAGAGGAGACGTCGGCGGGTGCTGGACACCTCGGTGGCGTACGTCCGAGGGGAGGAGAACCTGGCTGGGTGGAGGCCACGCAGTGACAGCCTCATCCTGGACCACCAGTGGGAACTGGAGAAACTCAGCCTCCTGCAGGAGGTATGTGGTACTACACCCTATAACCTACACCCTATAACCTACACCCTATACTCTACACCCTATATCCTACACCTATACCCTACACCCTACACCTACACCCTACACCTATACCCTCCACCCTACACCCTACACCCTACACCTATACCCTAAACTTATACCCTACATCTATACCCTACGTTGTACACCCTACACCTACACCCTACACATACAGCATGCACCTATACCCTACACCTACACACTACTACACCTATACCCTATGTTGTACACCCTACACGCTACACCCTACAAATACACCATACGCCTATACCCTACACCTATACCCTACTACACCTATGCCCTACTACACCTATGCCCTACTACACCTATACCCTACTACAGCTATGAACTGCTACATCCTACTACCCCATACCTTACACCCTACTACACCTATACCCTACTACACCCTACTACACCTATACCCTACTACAGCTATGAACTGCTACATCCTACTACCCCATACATTACACCCTACTACACCTATACCCTACACCTATACCCTACTACACCTATACCCTACACCTACACCCTACACATACAGCATGCACCTATACCCTACACCTACACACTACTACACCTATACCCTACACTCTACACGTATATCCTACACCCTATACCCTACACCCTATATCCCTACACCCCTACACCTATATCCCTACACCTATACACTACACCTACACTCAATAACCTACTACAACTATACCCTACTACACCTATACCCTACTACACCTATACCCTACTGCACCTATACCCTACTACACCTATACCCTACTACACCTATACCCTACTACACCTATACCCTACTACAACTATACACTACTATACCCTACTATACCTATACCCTACTAAACATTTACCCTACACCTTTCTACACCTACACTATACTACACCAACTACCTACTACACCAACTACCTACTACAACAACTACCTACTAGACCTACACTATACTACACCAACTACCTACTACACCTACACTATACTACACCAACTCCCTACTACACCTACACTATACTACACCAACTACCTACTACACCTACACTATACTACCTACACTATACTACACCAACTACCTACTACACCTACACTATACTACACCAACTACCTACTACACCTATAACCTACTACACCTACACTATACTACACCAACTACCTACTACACCTATAACCTACTACACCTACACTATACTACACCAACTACCTACTACACCTATACCCTACTACATCCTACTACACCTATACCCTACTACACCTATACCCTACTACACCTATACCCTACTACACCTATACCCTACTACACCTATACCCTACTACACCCTACTACACCTATGAACTGCTACATCCTACTACCCCATACCTTACACCCTACTACACCTATACCCTACTACACCTATACCCACACCCTACTACACCTACACCAACACTATACTACACCAACTACCTACTATACCTACACTATACTACACCAACTACCTACTACACCTACACTATACTACACCAACTACCTACTACACCTACACTATACTACACCAACTACCTACTACACCTACACTACACCAACTACCTACTACACCTACACTATACTACACCAACTACCTACTACACTATACTACACCAACTACACCTACACTATACTACACCAACTACCTACTATACCTACACTATACTACACCAACTACCTACTACACCTACACTATACTACACCAACACTATACTACACCAACTACCTACTACACCTATAACCTACTACACCTACACTATACTACACCAACTACCTACTACACCTATAACCTACTACACCTACACTATACTACACCAACTACCTACTACACCAACTACCTACTACACTACACCAACTACCTACTACACCTACACTATACTACACCAACTACCTACTACACCTACACCAACTACCTACTACACCTACACTATACTACACCAACTACCTACTACACCTACACTATACTACACCAACTACCTACTACACTATACTACACCAACTACCTACTACACCTATAACCTACTACACCTATACCCTACTACATCCTACTACACCCTACAACACCTATGCCCCACTACACCTATGCCATACCGCATCCTACTACCCCTATACCCTACTACACCTATGAACCGATACATCCTACTACCCCATACCTTACACCCTACTACACCTATACCCTACTACACCTATACCCACACCCTACTACACCTATACCCTACTACACCTATACCCTACAACACATATAAACTGCTACACATATAGCCTACTACACCCTACTACACCTATACCCTACTACACCTATACTTTACAACACCTATACCCTACTACACCTATACCCTACTACACCTATACCCTACTACAACCTACTGCACTTATACCCTACTACACCCTACTATACAAACGCCCTACTACACATATGCCCTACTACACCCCACTACACCCTACTACAACTACAACCTACTACACTTATGCCCTACTACACCTATACCCTACTACACCTATAACCTACTACATCCTACAACCCCATACCTTACACCTTACTTCACCTACACCCTACAACACCTATACCTTACTACACCTATACCTTACTACAACCTACTATACATACACCCTACTACACCTACTGTATATCCTACTACACCTATACCCTACTACACCTATACCCTACTACACCTTACTATACATACACCCTACTACACCTATACCCTACTACAACTATACGCTACTACACCTTACTATACATACACCCTACTACACCTGTGCCCTACTGCACCCTACTACACCCTACTACACCTATACCCTACTACACCCTACTACACCTATACTATACCTATATCCTACACCTAGAGACATCACGACTGATAAGACTAGACTGGGTGGAACTACAAACCTAGTCCTAGACTTAAAAGCCCTAGTCCTAGACTTAAAAGCCCTAGTCCTAGACTCAAACCTAGTCCTAGACTTAAAAGCCCTAGTCCTAGACTTAAAAGCCCTAGTCCTAGACTTAAAAGCCCTAGTCCTAGACTTAAAAGCCCTAGTCCTAGACTTAAAAGCCCTAGTCCTAGACTTAAAAGCCCTAGTCCTAGACTTAAAAGCCCTAGTCCTAGACTTAAAAGCCCTAGTCCTAGACTTAAAAGCCCTAGTCCTAGACTTAAAAGCCCTAGTCCTAGACTTAAAAGCCCTAGTCCTAGAGTTAAAAGCCCTAGTCCTAGAGTTAAAATCCCTAGTCCTAGAGTTAAAAGCCCTAGTCCTAGAGTTAAAAGCCCTAGTCCTAGACTTAAAAGCCCTAGTCCTAGACTTAAAAGCCCTAGTCCTAGACTTAAAAGCCCTAGTCCTAGACTTAAAGGTTCAGTGGAGAAGCTGGGTCAGGTGAACTGCCCCCCCCCCTCCCCCAGAGTGTTGATGACAGACTTTCATTTAATAAACGGGTGAATGGTTGAAGGCTACTTCTGAACCATGTACTGTATGTGTACATTCATGTACTACTTCTGAACCATGTACTGTATGTGTACATTCATGTACTACTTCTGAACCATGTACTGTATGTGTACATTCATGTACTACTTCTGAACCATGTACTGTATGTGTACATTCATGTACTACTTCTGAACCATGTACTGTATGTGTACATTCATGTACTGTATGTGCACATTCATGTACTGTATGTGCACATTCATGTACTGTATGTGTACATTCATGTACTGTATGTGTACATTCATGTACTGTATGTGTACATTCATGTACTGTATGTGTACATTCATGTACTGTATGTGTACATTCATGTACTGTATGTGTACATTCATGTACTGTATTGTTGTGGTATATGTTCATTCGGTTTAATGTGTTCTAGGTGAAAAGGGTTAGTTAGTTATTTAGTTACTTACTTAGTTAATTAGTTATGGTGTTTATCTGTTCCGTTCATCATGAGGAAGATGAGACCCTACCTGCTCCTGAGGGTTAGCTATAGTTATATAGTTAGTTACTTGGTTAGTTATGGTTATCTGTTTCATTCAGGTGGAGAAGACGAGACACTACCTGCTCCTAAGGGAGAAGCTAGAGTCCACCCTGCTGCTGGGTCAGGAAGAGTTGCTATCCTGTGTGTCTGTGGAGCAGAGTGAGTCCCCTCAGCCTTCCGAGGGCCACGCCCAGGACCTCAGTCTCAGCCCCACAGCTGACGCCCCCAACGAGAGGCAGAGGGAGCTAGTCGCTAAGGTCAGCGTCTCATCTTTAAAAGAAAACATGTTCGAATTTAATTGTAACCTTGTTCTTTTAAAATATTCCCGTTGTTGCTTACGGGCCGGGGGAAGATGTTTTGACTTACATTGCCTGTATCTATAATCACATTTGTGTAGTGCCATACAGTTGAGCGAACACGTTTTGGGGGGATTTCCACACATGGGGATTTTTATAAACTTTTTATAAACACATTTCATGCACTTCTACATCATTTACAAGATAAAATAAATTAGCTGAATATTTGTCAATACCACATAAGTGGCCAAATGCAGGTTACAGTCTTATTATAAAGTTAATTACATTGTTTTCCCCCTCATCAATCTACACACAATACCCAATAATGACAAAGCAAAACAAGTTTTTTAGAATTTTTTTTCAGATTTATTACAAATTAAAAACCAAAATAGAGTATTTATATAAGTATTCAGACCCTTTGCTATGAGACTCAAAATTGAACTCAGGTGCATCCTGTTTCCATTGATCATCCTTGATATGTTTCTACGACTTGATTGGTTGTCCTCCTGTGGTAAATTCAACTGATTGGACATGATTTGAACAGTTTAATTTTCATCTCTTCATTCAAAGACTCAATCATGGACACTCTTACTGACAAAGTTGCAAAGTAAAAAGTCATATCTCAGACTGGCCAATAAAAAGATCGGCAAAAGAACACAGACACTGGACAGAGGAACTCTGCATAGAAGGCCAGCAACCCGGAGTCGCCTCTTCGTGGTTGACGTTGAGACTGGTGTTTTGCGGGTACTATTTAATGAAGCTACCAGTTGAGGACTTGTGAGGCGTCTGTTTCTCAAATTAGACACTCTAATGTACTTGTCCTCTTGCTCAGTTGTGCACCAGGGCCTCCCACTCCTCTTTCTATTCTGGTTAGAGCAAGTTTAAACTGTTCTGTGAAGGGAGTAGTACACAGAGTTGTACGAGATCTTCAGTTTCTTGGCAATTTCTCACATGGAATAGCCTTAATTTGTCAGAACACGAATAGACTGACGAGTTTCAGAAGAAAGGTCTTTGTTTCTGGCCATTCTGAGCCTGTATTCGAACTCACAAATGCTGATGCTCCAGATACTCAACTAGTCTAAAGAAGGACAGTTTTATTGCTTCTTTAATCAGAATGACAGTTTTCAGCTGTGCTAACATAATTGCAAAGTAGTTTTCTAATGATCAATTAGCCTTTTAAAATGATAGACTTGTATTAGCTAACACCACGTGCCATTGGAACACAGGAGTGATGGTTGCTGATAACGGGCCTCTGTATGCCTATATATATATATATATATATATATATATATATATATATATATATATATATATATATATATATATATATATATATATATATATACACAGTACCAGTCAAAAGTTTGGACACCTGCTCAATCCAGTTTTTTTATTTAAATTTGGACTATTTTCTATATTGTAGAATAATAGTGAAGACATCAAAACTATGAAATAACACATATGGAATCATGTAGTAACCAAAAAAGTGTTAATTAAATCAAAATATATTTTATATTTGAGATTCTTTAAAGTAGCCACATTTTGCCTTGATCACAACTTTGCACACTCTTGGCATTCTCTCAACCAGCTTCACCTAGAATACTTTTCCAACAGTCTTCAAGGAGTTCCCACATATGCTGAGCACTTTTTGGCTGCTTTTCCTTCACTCTGCGGTCCAACTTATCCCAAACCATCTCAATTGGGTTGAGGTCAGGTGATTGTGGCGGTCAGGTCATCTGATGCAGCACTCCATCAGTCTCTTTCTTGGTCAAATAGCCCTTAGACAGACTGGTGGTCTGTTGGATCATATACAGAATCTGTCGAAAGTTACCAGGAGTGTGCAAAGCTGTCATCAAGGCAAAGGGTGGCTAGAAATGGAGAAAAACCCCTTGAATGAGTTGGTGTGTCCAAAGTTCTGACTGGTATTGTATATGTACAGTACAGGCTACAGAGTAAACAGTGATACTGACTCAGCCTGTGATGAAGACGAAGCATGGGTGATGTGTTTTGTGACAATAGCTGAAGACCAGTTACTTTGAAAAACAGTGCTGTTCTCTCAGAATCGCTTAGAAGTTGTTGTGGGGGAAAAAAATGGCTAGCTTCCACAGTCAGATTAGGCTTCTCTTTTCAGCAGTAGGCTTTCCAAACCCAAACCCCCCCTCCCAGACCTACGATTTTCTTGGGATTTTATTTTGACATTTGTAAAAAGGCAAAAATGACATAACCAACCATAGAAATGTAATCCATAGATGGCTGTTCCCATAATAGTCAGGACTGGTTGTTCCCATTCAAGTCAGGACTGGCAGCCATTGCTAGTGTACCCATGAGTTTAACAGTCAAAGTACCAGGGTTAGAAGTTCCAAATTCCTTCTCTGGATTATATCTATGGCCACAATGGAACAAGCTGTTCTGTATTAGGTGTGTGTGCTGCCCAGATTGTGTCCTTCCCAATTGTAAAACATACTTCGATGCTATTTATCCTTTGTAGCTAAATTACGCTTTCTTGTGTGGTATTTTGAATTATTTTATTTATGTCTATTCAGACAGCAGTAATTCAATTTTGGGGGTAAATACATTTTTTAAATATATATATATACATACACATTTTGGGGCAAAATTATTTCAATTAATCAGCCACAGCACCACCCAGCACCCCTACTTCCTGTGGCTATGCTTGATTGTCCCTTTTAAATATGGTCAGTGGCTCACTTAAGCCTTCTCCTTAGGTAACTTCTCCTTAGGTAACTTCTCCTTAGGTAACCATTCTGAGGTTGTTGTTGTTGTTGTTGTGAAGCCCATTGCTTTGAGACTTAGAGCTTTATTTGTCTCCATCACTCACCAGTGTCTACGGCTGCTCGCCCACTCCTTCAACAGAGACTACAGCCACGTGTGTGTCAGCGCCAGTGAAAGCAAGGTAGACTTCCTGTCACTTTTTACTATGATGGGTTTTCATGTATGTATCCGGTTTGAAGTTACTTTGATGTGAGGAAACTACGAGTGGCGATATGACGTGTTCGTTTGTCTCAGTTAACTTTTTTCCAGACAGTGTTTTGACATGCTGTGTGTTTGTGTTTACGTGTGTGTGTGTGTGTGTGTGTGTGTGTGTGTGTGTGTGTGTGTGTGTGTGTGTGTGTGTTTCCAGCTGTCTGAAATGTCAGTGACTCTGCTGAGGGAGTCGACCTCTGCCACGGCCCTCAACACCCTCACCCCCTCCTCGACGTGCCCGTCATTGGTGGAGGGATGCTACCCCAAGACTGAAACACCCAGGTCAGTAATATCACACTTCTGTTACCATTACACACGACACTAACAGACTCAGACACTATAGCAGACTCAGACACTATAGCAGACTCAGACACTATAGCAGACTCAGACACTATAGCAGACTCAGACACTATAGCAGACTCGGACACTATAGCAGACTCGGACACTATAGCAGACTCGGACACTATAGCAGACTCGGACACTATAGCAGACTCGGACGCTAGCAGACTCGGACGCTAGCAGACTCGGACACTAGCAGACTCGGACGCTAGCAGACTCGGACGCTAGCAGACTCGGACGCTAGCAGACTCGGACACTAGCAGACTCGGACACTAGCAGACTCGGACACTAGCAGACTCGGACACTAGCAGACATTAGTAGACATTAGCAGACATTAGCAGACACTACCAGACACGAGCAGACTCGGACGCTAGCAGACTCGGACGCTAGCAGACTCGGACGCTAGCAGACTCGGACGCTAGCAGACTCGGACGCTAGCAGACTCGGACGCTAGCAGACACGGACACTAGCAGACTCGGACACGAGCAGACTCGGACACGAGCAGACTCGGACACGAGCAGACTCAGACACTAGCAGACTCAGACACTAGCAGACTCAGACACTAGCAGACTCAGACACGAGCAGACTCAGACACTAGCAGACACTAGCAGACTCAGACACGAGCAGACACTAGCAGACTCAGACACGAGCAGACACTAGCAGACTCAGACACGAGCAGACACTAGCAGACTCAGACACGAGCAGACACTAGCAGACTCAGACACGAGCAGACACTAGCAGACTCAGACACGAGCAGACACTAGCAGACTCAGACACGAGCAGACTCAGACACTAGCAGACTCAGACACTAGCAGACTCAGACACTAGCAGACTCAGACACTAGCAGACTCAGACACTAGCAGACACTAGCAGACTCAGACACTAGCAGACAGACACTAGCAGACTCAGACACTAGCAGACTCAGACACTAGACAGACACTAGCAGACTCAGACAGACTCAGACACTAGCAGACACTAGCAGACTCAGACACTAGCAGACTCAGACACTAGCAGACTCAGACACTAGCAGACTCAGACACTAGCAGACTCAGACACTAGCAGACTCAGACACTAGCAGACACTCAGACACTAGCAGACTCAGACACTAGCAGACTCAGACACTAGCAGACTCAGACACTAGCAGACACTAGCAGACTCAGACACTAGCAGACTCAGACACTAGCAGACTCAGACACTAGCAGACTCAGACACTAGCAGACACTAATAGACTCAGACACTAATAGACTCAGAGACTAAACAGACTCAGAGACTAAACAGACTCAGAGACTAAACAGACTCAGAGACTAATAGACTCAGAGACTAATAGACTCAGAGACTAATAGACTCAGACACTAATAGACTCAGAGACTAATAGACTCAGAGACTAATAGACTCAGAGACTAAACAGACTCAGAGACTAAACAGACTCAGAGACTAAACAGACTCAGAGACTAAACAGACTCAGAGACTAAACAGACTCAGAGACTAATAGACTCAGAGACTAATAGACTCAGAGACTAAACAGACTCAGACTCAGAGACTAATAGACTCAGAGACTAATAGACTCAGAGACTAATAGACTCAGAGACTAACAGACTCAGAGACTAAACAGACTCAGAGACTAAACAGACTAGACTCAGACTCAGAGACTAAACAGACTCAGAGACTAAAGACAGACTCAGAGACTAATAGACTCAGAGACTAAACTAGACTCAGAGACTAATAGACTCAGAGACTAAACAGACTCAGAGACTAAACAGACTCAGAGACTAATAGACTCAGAGACTAAACAGACTCAGAGACTAATAGACTCAGAGACTAACAGACTCAGAGACTAATAGACTCAGAGACTAATAGACTCAGAGACTAATAGACTCAGAGACTAATAGACTCAGAGACTAAACAGACTCAGGGCTGTCACGGTAAGACTCATTTCTTGTGGATAGTTTCACGTCACATAGAGATGATTTTGGGATGCGAGGATGAACGAGGAACTTTGTGCAGATTTTCCAATCATTGATCATTTGGTCAGATCCTGATGTTTTCTTACAGGTGGCGAGGGAACATTCGGCTCATGATTTTGCTGAGAGTTTCCGTTTAGTGAGGGGTAGAGACTTGGAGAGTCTGGTTAATATCTTATCTCCAACATCTTCCCAGAACATAATCCAGCATTTGACACAATTATTAGATTTTAGTTCTGGGTTTCTGAGATTATGGCATGAGCCCCTCCTCCCCATTTAATCCATCCATCACTGATACCTACTGGTACCTGCTAGGAGCCCCTCCTCCCCATTTAAACCGGCAAACACTGACACCTACTGGTACCTGCTATGAGCCCCTCCTCCCCATTTAATCCATCCATCACTGAAACCTACTGGTACCTGCTATGAGCCCCTCCCCCCCATTTAATCCAGCCATCACTGAAACCTACTGGTATCTGTTATGAGCCTGTCCTCCCCATTTAAAACGTCCATCACTGAAACCTACTGGTATCTGCTATGTATTTCACTCACTGTTGGAAGTGTACATAGTTAATAGACACTACTCCTAACCTGCTGAGTTAGTTCTCCTAACCTGCTGAGTTAGTTCTCCTAACCTGCTGAGTTAGTTATCCTAACCTGCTACAAAAAGTGACTTCTGCAAGTCAAAACCGGCAGACCTGCCCTGAGAACAGTTTTGGTTTGCACTAATGCAATGCTCCGCCATTGATGCCATCTCCATTTTAAAGTAGTGCATTTTGTTATTATTTTGTGTTTGAAAAAAGTGTAAAGCTAATATTGGTGATTTCTTGACACCTGCAGTGCTGGAGTCCTGAACCAAATCCTATGTGCCATTAATGTATTATGGCCACTAGATGGCGGTGAAATACCTAGTTTAAAGACTGCTCTGATCATTGGCTGATTACTCCCAACCCCATATGAATCCCCACCCAGTTGACCACATAAAACGTGTGGAATAGCTCAATGCTAATACCCATGCTAAAACGTGTGGAATCGCTCAATGCTAATATCCATGTTAAAACGGGTGGAATCGCTCAATGCTAACATCCATGTTAAAACAGGTGGAATCGCTCAATGCTAATATCCATGTTAAAATAGGTGGAATCTCTCAATGCTAATATCCATGTTAAAACAGGTGGAATCGCTCAATGCTAATATCCATGTTAAAACAGGTGGAATCGCTCAATGCTAATATCCATGTTAAAACAGGTGGAATCGCTCAATGCTAATATCCATGTTAAAACAGGTGGAATCTCTCAATGCTAATATCCATGTTAAAACAGGTGGAATCTCTCAATGCTAATATCCATGTTAAAACAGGTGGAATCTCTCAATGCTAATATCCATGTTAAAACAGGTGGAATCTCTCAATGCTAATATCCATGTTAAAACAGGTGGAATCTCTCAATGCTAATATCCATGTTAAAACAGGTGGAATCTCTCAATGCTAATATCCATGTTAAAACAGTCAGTGGAATCTCTCAAAATGCTAATATCCATGTTAAAACAGGTGGAATCTCTCAATGCTAATATCCATGCTAAAGACATGGGTACAGGTGGAATCTCTCAATGCTAATATCCATGCTAAAACAGGTGGAATCGCAGGTCAATGCTAATGGGATTGAAAACATGCTAAAAAACAGGTGTCATGGGATTGAAAACAGGTGTGAATTGAAAACAGGTGGTATGGGATTGAAAACAGGTGAAGGGATTGAAAACAGGTGTGTATGGGATTGAAAACAGGTGTGTATGGGATTGAAAATGGTATGGGATTGAAAACAGGTGGAGTTGAAAACTTTTTGAATAAATGTGTATGGATTGAAAACATGCTCCATTGAAAACTGTGTAGGGATTGAAAACAGTGTGTATGGGAGAAAACATGAACAAAACATGGAATGGGATTGAAAACGAGAACCCGATTGAAAACAGGTGTGTAATTGACAACAACTTGAAAACAACACTGACAATAAAACAATGTGTGACAAAACATGATGGGATTGAAAACAGGTGTGTTATTGAAAACAGGTGTGTATGGGATTGAACAGGTAATGGGGATTGAAAACAGGTGTGTATGGGATTGAAAACAGGTGTGTATGGGATTGAAAACAGGTGTGTATGGGATTGAAAACAGGTGTGTATGGGATTGAAAACAGGTGTGTATGGGATTGAAAACAGGTGTGTATGGGATTGAAAACAGGTGTGTATGGGATTGAAAACAGGTGTGAAAACAGGTATGGGATTGAAAACAGGTGTGTATGGGATTGAAAACAGGTGTGAATGGGATTGAAAACAGGTGTGTATGGGATTGAAAACAGGTGTGTATGGGATTGAAAACAGGTGTGTATGGGATTGAAAACAGGTGTGTATGGGATTGAAAACAGGTGTGAATGGGATTGAAAACAGGTGTGAATGGGATTGAAAACAGGTGTGTATGGGATTGAAAACAGGTGTGTATGGGATTGAAAACAGGTGTGTATGGGATTGAAAACAGGTGTGTATGGGATTGAAAACAGGTGTGAATGGGATTGAAAACAGGTGTGTATGGGATTGAAAACAGGTGTGTATGGGATTGAAAACAGGTGTGTGGGAAGACGAGACAAAACCAATGGAAAATGAAAAATGGACGGTGACGTCGAACGCCGAGCACCGCCCCGAACAAGGAGAGGCAACGACTTCGGCAGAAGTCGTGGCAACGGGTTATATCTAAGATGGGTTCTCTAACTATCTCTATGGTCGATCCCCACGCGGAAAACTTTTCTTCCTCCGTCTCTCCAACCAGAGCCACCAAGCTTCGCTCCTGCTGTGCCAGCCTCAACCCTGACTGCTCACAGAGGGATGGAGAGGTGAAGAAGTCCCCTGGTGGGGTGGCCGCCCCGGAGGTTAAACCCAGGACGCGCCGTTTTGTACCAGACATCCAAGAGATCCGGGTCAGGTGAGGGTGCTTCAGAGATTGATTGATTGATTGATTGATTTATGGCTTAGAAGACTTGGTGGAATTTACCTCATCAAAGTGCTTTTCACACTACTGAGCCAACATGTGTCAAGCTCTACTGAGCTGGCCTTGTTACCAATCCACCATATAGTTGCTGCTCGGATCTTGAAAACAACAACGTGTAAAATAAAATATCAGAGCCAGCGAAGGCTAGTTCGGGTCGCCGTGGTGATGTGAACAAGTGTAGTAACAATCTTGATCTTTCCACCAGCCCCATTGTATCAAAGAAGGGCTACCTGCATTTCCTGGAGCCTCATACCAACGGCTGGGTGAGGCGCTATGTGGTGGTGAGACGTCCGTACGTCTATATCTACAATACAGAGAGAGACCGCGTGGAGAGAGCCATCCTTAACCTCTCCTCTGCCCATGTCAAGTACAGCGAGGACCAGCAGGCCATGCTCAAGGTTAGTACCCTTTTTACCTGTCGATACACCCCTACCTGGCTCCTTTACACCCCGTTACCTGATACATTTACCTGGCACCTTTACACCCCGTTACCTGATACCTTAACCTGGCACCTTTACACCCCGTTACCTGATACCTTAACCTGGCACCTTTACACAACATTACCTGACACCTTTTACAACACAATGTTTGAGGAGCGCCCTCCATCAACTGCTGTTTTCAGATCTCACCATACGTTTTTGATGTGATTCAAGTATGGACTCTTAACTGGCCAATCCAGAACAGTCCAACATCTCTTCTTGAACCTCTGTGTTGCCTTATGGGTGTTTGGAGTTGTTTTCCTGCTGGAACACCCAATGAAGACTTCATTTTTGGACACTGGTTTAAACATTGGACTCCAAAACACCTGATATTCTGCAGATTTTGTAACGACTTGCGCATTTCGAAAGGCCAGAGACAGCAAGGCCATGTTTGAGTGAAGGTAGTGTGTTCTTTTCATTGAATGCTTCATTTGGTTGTCTGTAAACATAGCACTGATCTGTATTGCCAAAACGCTCTAATTTTGTTTCATTAGTCCACAAAGCATTTTCCCAAGTATTTAAGCTCTGGTCCTGGGGGACCTTGAACGTGTGCAAAGACATCATGAAATCAGTCGATTATTAAGGTGTTTTGGAATCCAATGTTCAACCCAGTGTCCAGACACTGTGTGTTTGTTGAAGTTTGTGGATTTTCCAGCAGGACAACAAACCTAAACACACATAAAAGCATCCCTCTGATAAAAGAAGAAAGGCCGGACTGTTCTGGATTGGCCAACGAAGAGTTGAGATATGAATCACATCCGTAATCTTTGGCAAGAGTTGAAAACAGCAGTTGGTTGAGAGCACCCCCTTAAACTTTGAATAATTGCTGCTGAAAAGTGAGGCAAATTGCCAGTAGAAAGGTGCAGGAAGCTCATTGATGGTACAAGAAACGCTTACCTTGTCACGCCCTTACCGTAGAGAGTCCTTGGTTCTCTATGACGTAGCATGTAACTAGAGGGTGTTCTAGTTCAATATTTCTACGTTGGTTTTTTGTATGGTTCCCAATTAGAGGCAGCTGGTAATCGTTGCCTCTAATTGGGGATCAGATTTAGGTAGCCATTTTTCCCACCTGTGTTTGTGGGATTTTTGTTGTTGCACCACGTAGTCACGGCGTGTTGCTTGTTTATTGTTTTGGTTGCAGAAGTTTCACTTTAAATAAATATGAACTCAACAAACGCTGTGCCTTGGTCTGTCTCTTACAACAACCGTGACATACCTGCAGTTATCTTGGCCAAAGGCTGTGCAGCCAAGTACTAGCTCCAATCATTTTATATTAAAATGGTCAAATTAAATTTACAAAAATAAAATTGGTTCCGTAATGTTGAAAATACAATAAAAATCTGGAGTACAATTATTATTATTTTTACAATTTGAACTTATTTTAAAAGAAACAAGGGTGCCAATATATAACTAACTAATAACTCAGCAAAAAATAAAACGTCCCTTTTTCAGGACCCTGTCTTTCAAAGATAATTAGTAAAAATCCAAAACTTCAGATCGTCATTGTAAAGGGTTTAAACACTGTTTCTCATGTTTGTTTGATGAACATGCACCTGTGGAACGGTCGTTAAGAAACTAACAGCTTACAGACGGTAGGCAATTAAGTTCAGTTATGAAAACTTAGGACACTAAAGAGACCTTTCTACTGACTCTGAAAACACCAAAAGAAGGGTCCCTGCACATCTGCGTGGACATGCCTTAGGCATGCTGCAAGGAGGCTTGAGGACAGCTGATCGTCCTCGTAGTGGAAGACCACGTGTAAACACACCTGCACAGGATCGGTACATCCGAACATCACACCTGCGGCATAGGTACAGGATGGCAACGACAACTGCCCGTGTTACACCAGGAACGCACAATCCCTCCATCAGTGCTCAGACTGACCACCATAGGCTGAGAGAGGCTGGACTGAGGGCTTGTAGGCCTGTTGTAAGGCAGGTCCTCACCAGACATCACCGGCAACAACGTCGCCTCTGGGCACAAACCCACCATCGCTGGACCAGACAGGACTTGCTCTTCGGTTTTGTCTCACCAGGGGTGATGGTTGGATTCACATTTATCATTGAATTAATTTATTGTGGAAGGAATGAGCGTTATACAGAGGCCTGTATTCTGGAGCGGGAACGATTTGGAGGTGGAGGATCCGTCATGGTCTGGGGCGGCGTGTCACAGCATCATCGGACTGAGCTTCTTGTCATTGCAGGCATTCTCAACGCTGTGCGTTATAGGGAAGACCTCCTCCCTCGTGGTACCCTTCCTGCAGGCTCATCCTGACATTACCCTCCAGCATGACAATGCCACCAGCCATACTGCTTGTTCTCTGTGCGATTTCCAGCAAGACAGGAATGTCAGTGTTCTGCCATGGCCAGCGAAGGGCCCAGATCTCAATCCCATTGAGCACGCCAGGGACCTGTTGGATCGGAGGGTGAGGGCTAGGGCCATTCCCCTCAGAAATGTCAGAGAACTTGCAGGTGCCTTGGTGGAAGAGTGGGGTACCATCTCACAGCAAGAACTGGCAAATCTGGTGCCACCCATGAGGAGGAAATGCACTGCAGTACTTAATGCAGCTGGTGGCCACACCAGATACTGACTGTTACTTTTGGTTTTGACCCACCCTTTGTTCAGGGACACATTATTCCATTTCTGTTAGTCACATGTCTGTGGAACTTGTTCAGTTTATGTCTCAGTTGTTGAATCTTATGTTCATACAAATATTTACATATGTTAAGTTTGCTGAAAATAAACGCAGTTGACAGTGAGAGGACGTTTCTTTTTTTTTTGCTTAAGTTTATATGTAATGCATTTGAAAAGACTCACAGAGGATGTCATGTTTTTCCTCCTCTCTCTTCCTACCTACCCTCAATAGTAAGCTGCTCTGGGCAGCTAGCTGGTTTTAACATTACTGTACCTCTCCGTGTTTCCCCAACAGACTCCAAACACGTTTGCTGTGTGTACTGAGCACCGCGGTATACTGCTCCAAGCCAGCAACGACAAGGAGATGCACGACTGGCTCTATGCTTTTAACCCTCTCCTGGCTGGATCCATCAGGTAACATGGATGATACACTAAGGTTGTATTTCAATTTGTATTTCATTTGTATTTCACATTTCTACCAACTAAGGTACTCCAAGGGCTTTACAGGGAAACTCACCTCATCCACCTCCTTCACTCTTTCTAACATTGATTTTGCTCATAGCGACTATTTTGAACGTTTTAATTACAATGATAGTGATCGAAGTGATCATATGTGTTCAACATACTGACTGTAAGTTGCTCTGGAAAAGATTGTAATAACTAAAATGTAATTGTAAAACTTTATATCCCAGTTGAATTATAACTTTAAAGGAGTTTTCTTTCAAATACGTGTTTCAATGTATTACATTGTGGGCTTTCGCTAAAGACCGCCTAGTCTCGGAAGCACCAATCCAAATCATCTGTTGGAGACAGACAGGTAGAGTGGCCAATGAGGTGAGACACTCACTTCCATAAAAGAAGCCACTCTCCCGCCCTCTGGTTATTCTCGCTTCTCTTCCTCACCCAAAGAGGGTCACAACTCTAGCTCTCCTCATATTGACTGGATACCCGTTGCCTGCTCAAAAGCGAACTGTGAAGGATATTTCTGATGAGGTTTTCACAGTTAATTAAGAGGTTCAGTATTAACCGGAATATTTTTTTTTAGTACTTTTTCTACTTCTCAGTTTCCGTTGGTAGCTAGCGTTGCTGCTAGTTATTGAGACTCGGTTAGCCCACGCTGCAAGGCTAAGTTGTCTAGCTTTCTGAAAGGCAAGCTAACCTCACTAGCATACCCTACCTGCAAGATGGTAGCTTTGCTAGCTCCCTTCTTAAAAAAAAAAAGTATAGTTAACATACGTTCACCCGTTTTGTTAGCTAAACCAACCCTCTCTGCCATCTGTGCCTTTTTCTGAAGGCAAACTGTCATTCGGTTTCCTTGAGCTAGCACTGAGCTAGCCACAGCATACCTTCACCACGAGGTAGCTGCTAGCTAGATAACCCCCTACTAGCCTCCACTCCCTTCCCTCAATGTCTGAGGACGTAGTGGTGAAGGTGAGTTAGGGGAGAAATCTCACGGAAATCCTTGAGATGGTTCGTCATTCCCCAACTCCTGCACTGTGTTTGCTCCCGGCCCTCTCAAGCCCGCAGATCTGATGGCCCTAAGAGCATTGACGCTGCCCCTCTTCCAGTGAAGTTTGGGCTCCCATCATATCTGTAAGCCACAGCCAGATTCAACATCGAATGGTCATCTTCTGTAGGGGCTCAAGACCCGTCAAGGGACCTGTACGATGGGAAGAGACTCCAGCCCACACAGCCCTGATAAAGGAACTGCTTGCCGCAGTACCAGCTTGCCTAAGGGCAGCTACGAGCTCTCGGGATAAACCCATTAACCACAGGATTTTTGCTAAGAGTCCCCCTTGCCTGGACATGCACAATATGGAGGAATCTGGGTTAGGCATCCCTCCCACAGTGGAACCGTCACTGGCTCACCACCTCAGCCCCTAGCTCCTTGTGACATTACCAGCGCTTCACTCCCTGGAAAGGACTCATTAAAACCTTCAACTTGACCTCCTTATTGTTGGTTTTCAAGGGTGAGTTACTGGAGGAGTGGAGGAAGCGGCTGGACTCAGACACCCTAGACCCAGATGCTTGGGAGGAGATTGGGTGGAGATCTGTATGATTACAGACCTGATTACAGGCCTCCCGTAGTGCCCTCCAAGGCTGTGGTCATACCATGAGCAAGGAGGAGCCCTTTGGCTGAGCTCATCCAGTTTAACAGACCAAGAATGACAGTGGACCTCCTTCGATTTTAGCCGCTGAAAAACGCATAGACGTCATATTCCACCTTCTTCCACGTTTACTACTACCCCTTCGTCCCTAGTGTATCGGTGGACTGTGCTCTACCAGTGTTTATCAGGTTAATTACCTAACCTCGTTTTCTTTTTTTTCCCGGGTCGACTTTTTTCCCCATTGACGCACCTTGGAGAATATGTTTTTTTTTTTACCCTGTTGCTTTTCCCCTAGAAGGACATCCCTGTTGTTGTTCAGTGTGTGCAAAGCTGTCATACTCTTCGCTCATTGGGCTACCACCCTCGAGTTGGACTTTCTCTTTTCGACTGTATCCTGACGAGTCATGGGGGATCAAAAAAGAAAAGAGGACCAAGGCACTCTTCATATAATTCATTTAAATGCCTTTATTTGTTAGGGCATGTTCAATGGAAACAAAGTTGTTGTTTTTTTAAAACTCAGACGTGTTTCGACTGCACGTCCTTCGTCAGGGAAGAACAACGAAAAAAATGACAAAACCATTGTATTTATCTTAGGAAGGACCCTCTACTACACAGGAGGTGACCACATGGGACATGTCTAATTATGCTGAGACTGGAGCTTTGTACTGGGCTGTCCCTCATTTAGTTATGAGGTTTTTCCTTGGGGGGGGGGTTGTCTTTGCATCTTCTTGGTGCTTACTCCTCTGAGGGTTGCTACGTTGGGACTTCCCTGGCTTCGGAGAGAATATTTCTTGCGATCAGGGTGTTTGCCATATCCCTACATGATACATCTTAACAAGAGTATTTGAAAGAGAACTTGCGTAATCCCAGTTCTCTGATAATCTGAGTGAGACGTATCACCGCATTCCCCATAGCTTGCAAGAGCTTGAGGAAGAGAAGCATGCTTGAGAATAACCACGAGGGCGGGAGGGTGGCTCCTTTTAATGGAAGTGAGGTTCTCACCTCATTCGCCACTCTACCTGTCTGTCTCAAACAAACATTTTTTGATTGGTACTTCCAAGAGTAGGCGGTACTTAGCGACCTTCCCCCCCCCATGTGATATATCCCTCATGTTATCAGAGAACCGGGGTTCCACAGGTAACCTTACTGCATAATAACATACAGTAAATAAAGGTATGTTTCGATGCTGTAAATATGAAGAAAACCCGAATGGTTGGTAATTTTGAATCAATATACAATATATTCTCTCTTTCCCTTTTTGTCTCCACCAGATCAAAGCTCTCCAGAAGGAGAGGAAGGATGTGAAACAAACAATCGAACAACAACGCGTCTTTATAAAAGAAGATAGAAAACATTAGAACGCAAAGAGACTAACCTGTATATAAATCCCTGATTACTCCTATGCTTATCCCACCGCCCCGCCTTCCATCCTACACTAGTAACCTGCTCTTCTTCCTTCTGCACACGCTCACTTTATCACAAGCTGACCACCTGTGTATCTGAGGCCTCCATCATCGTTGTGTGTCTGTCAGGCCTGTACTGCTGTCTGTCTGTGTAGGCTTTATCATCTGGTTAACCCCTCTCCAAGGCTGTGAACCCAAATGGCACCCTATTCCCTATATAGTACACTAAATTTGGCCCAAATGGCACCCTATTCCCTATATAGTGCACTAGTTTTGACCCAAATGGTACCCTATTCCCTATATAGTGCACTACGTTTGACCAGGACCCACAGGGCTGGTCATAGCTACTGTGTAGGGTCATTTGGGTCAAAACTAGTTCATTATATAGGGAATAGGGTACCATTTGGGTCAAAGCTAGTGCACTATATAGGGAATGGGGTACCATATGGGTCAAAACTAGTGCACTATATAGGGTACCATTTGGGTCAAAACTAGTGCATTATATAGGGAATAAGGTACCATTTGGGTCAAAACTAGTGCACTATATAGGGAATAGGTACCATATGGGTCAAAACTAGTGCACTATATAGGGAATAGGGTGCCATTTGGGTCAAAACTAGTGCACTATATAGGGAATAGGGTACCATATGGGATGCTTCCTGAACCTCGTCCTTCCCTTTCGGAGCTGGTGGAGCAGAGTAAGGGGTAGTTATCTACCAGTTCCTTATTTTATCAACTTACATTGTGATGTACTCTGTATGGTAGTCAGCAGCAACACGTCGAGCTTATTATTAAACAACACACATAAATCAAATCAAATCAGGACTGTTGACAGTAAATGGTTCTGTCTGAAACAACGCTGTTCACATCACTACATTACTGCACGTCAGCTTTACCTTAAGTGGACGAGAAACAGAGATGGAAGTATTACCATGGAAATAAGACTACTGTTGACTCCAGATATGTGGTCTTGGTTATATTGCTGCTCTTATTGTTACTCATACAATGTAAAAAAAAAAAACAACAACAACAGGTTCGTATTCATAGTAAACACATTTTCACCAAACTAGGTTTTCGTCAGTTCTGCTAAAATTTATAAGGCAGAAAAAAATTACAATTGACAGTTAAGTTTAATGTAAGTCTTCTGTTTACTTTTCTCTTTCTTTCCATACCAGCTAGGCTCTGGCTGGCAGGACAGAGAAACTCTTTTTGTCCCTATTCTCTTTCCATACCAGCTCAACTCTGTTCAGCTCTGTTGGGCAGGACAGAGTAACTATTTCTGTCCCTATTCTCTTTCCATACCAGCTCAACTCTGTTCAGCTCTGTTGGGCAGGACAGAGTAACTATTTCTGTCCCTATTCTCTTTCCATACCAGCTCAACTCTGTTCAGCTCTGTTGTGTAGGACAGAGTAACTATTTCTGTCCCTATTCTCTTTCCATACCAGCTCAACTCTGTTCAGCTCTGTTGGGCAGGACAGAGTAACTATTTCTGTCCCTATTCTCTTTCCATACCAGCTCAACTCTGTTCAGCTCTGGCTGGCAGGACAGAGAAACTCTTTTTGTCCCTATTCTCTTTCCATACCAGCTCAACTCTGTTCAGCTCTGTTGGGCAGGACAGAGTAAATATTTCTGTCCCTATTCTCTTTCCATACCAGCTCAACTCTGTTCAGCTCTGTTGGGCAGGACAGAGTAACTATTTCTGTCCCTATTCTCTTTCCATACCAGCTCAACTCTGTTCAGCTCTGTTGGGCAGGACAGAGTAACTATTTCTGTCCCTATTCTCTTTCCATACCAGCTCAACTCTGTTCAGCTCTGTTGGGCAGGACAGAGAAACTATTTCTGTCCCTATTCTCTTTCCATACCAGCTCAACTCTGTTCAGCTCTGTTGGGCAGGACAGAGTAACTATTTCTGTCCCTATTCTCTTTCCATACCAGCTCAACTCTGTTCAGCTCTGTTGGGCAGGACAGAAACTATTTTTGTCCCTATTCTCTTTCCATACCAGCTAGGCTCTGTTGGGCAGGACAGAGAAACTCTTTTTGTCCCTATTCTCTTTCCATATGATCTCAGATCTGTTGGGCAGGACAGAAACTCTTTTTGTCCCTATTCTCTTTCCATATGATCTCAGCTCTGTTGGGCAGGACAGAGAAACTCTTTTTGTCCCTATTCTCTTTCCATATGATCTCAGCTCTGTTGGGCAGGACAGAGAAACTCTTTTTGTCCCTATTCTCTTTCCATATGATCTCAGCTCTGTTGGGCAGGACAGAGTAACTCTTTCTGAGTCTTGACATAATTTAATCTCCATGTTCCTCCTTGATAATCCTGAGATGTCAACACACACACTTTACATCCCACGTGGCACCCTATTCCCTACATAGTGCACTACTTTTGATCAGGACCCTATGGGCTCTCGTCAATAGTAGGGTGCCATGGGAGGATACACCTACAGCTGGGCTACAAGAGAGAAGGGTTGGCATTGATCAAGTGACCACATGTTCACGCTAGTGTTTTGATAAAACCACTTCCCAAAGTAGCTGTGAAGGAATCTACAGTAACTATGAAGGTATCTACAGTAACTATGAAGGTATCTACAGTAACTATGAAGGTATCTACAGTAACTATGAAGGTATCTACAGTAACTATGAAGGTATCTACAGTAACTTTGTAGGTATTTTAAGTAGCTATGAAGGTATCTACAGTAACTATGAATGTATGAAGGTATCTACAGTAGCTATGTTGGTATCTACGGTAGCTATGAAGGTATTTACAGTAACTCTATTAAAGTATCTACAGTAGCTCTGAAGGTATCTACAGTAGCTATGAAGGTATCTACAGTAACTGTGAAGGCATCTACAGTAACTATGAAGGTATCTACAGTAACTATGAAGGTATCTACAGTAGCTCTGAAGGTATCTACAGTAACTATGAAGGTATCTACAGTAGCCCTGAAGGTATCTACAGTAACTATGAAGGTATCTACAGTAACTATGAAGGTATCTACAGTAGCCCTGAAGGTATCTACAGTAGCCCTGAAGGTATCTACAGTAACTATGAAGGCATCTACAGTAACTATGAAGGTATCTACAGTAACTATGAAGGTATCTACAGTAGCTCTGAAGGTATCTACAGTAGCTATGAAGGTATCTACAGTAGCTCTGAAGGTAACTACAGTAACTATGACGGTATTTACAGTAACTATGAAGGTAACTACGGTAACTATGAAGGCATCTATGGTAGCTATAAAGGTACCTACAGTAGCTACGCCCTCCCAAATTTAACCTTGATTCATCTCTAAAGTCTAATGATTTTTCTTTGTATTAATATGGGATATATTTTAATATTTAACTACATGATTATTTATTTCTGCGTGTATTTATTTACAAATACATTTATATTTCTGAAGTAGTTACAGTGCAACTTCTGCACACAGCACTTTTTAAGTTTTGATAACATGACCCATGACCTCTACCCCCTACCCCTTCTTACTGTGGTCAGTTGTGAATAGTGCTACCCCCCCCCCCCCCACCTCCAAAAAACAGCTACATGTTACTTGAATCAAACCATCAACATCAGATAGATTTTGAAGTGTTGTACCTGAGCTATTTGCAACCCGATTTCACTCACAATACAATATTTTGAATTGAGAGAGAGAGAGAGAGAGAGAGAGAGAGAGAGAGAGAGAGAGAGAGAGAGAGAGAGAGAGAGAGAGAGAGAGAGAGAGAGAGAGAGAGAGAGAGAGAGAGAGAGAGAGAGAGAGAGAGAGAGAGAGAGAGAGAGAGAGAGAGAGAGAGAGAATAATGGAAATTAATTATACTTCAAACCAGGGAGATGGGAAACAGATGGGTGCGTGGACAGAACGATCCCGATCCCTTACATCGTGAACAGAACGAGGGAAAATGAAAACGAGCTGTTTGTAGCGCTCTAGGGATAAGAAAAGAAACGAGGTTTCTGAACACGGATTTGTACATATCCTCTGGTCAAACAGTATATCTGCAGTCCCTCAGTTGCTTTGGATCTACTTCATCATGTCCCAAATGATTCCATATTCCCTGTGTAGTGCACTACTTTTGACCAGAGTCCTATGGGCTGTTGTTAAAAGTAGTGCACCTACATAGTAATATAATAATATATGCCATTTAGCAGACGCTTTTATCCAAAGCGACTTACAGTCATGTGTGCACACATTCTACGTATGGGTGGTCCCGGGGATCGAACCCACTACCCTGGCGTTACAAGCACCATGCTCTACCAACTGAGCTACAGAAGGGACTATTTTGTGACTCTGTCTTCATCACGTGGCTGTTTTTGTCTAGCTAATCACCATCTATTTATGGACACAGTAGGCTAATATACAGTGAGCTGCAAAACTATTGGTACAGTGGACATTTTGTTTGCTTCTGTTGTTGTTATTGTTGTTGTTGTTGTTGTTGTTGTTTTTTAGCTCTGTACTCCAGCACTTTGGATTTGAAATCATAAAGTGAATTTATCCCAATACTTTTGGACCTCTAAAACGGAGGAACATTTCGCCCGATATGGATGATAATAGCCTCATATTAAAGCTGACAGTCCTGCACTTTGACCTCATAGTCATTCATCATTTCACATCCAAAGTGCTGGGAGTCCAGAGCCAAAATAAAACAACAAAACAATATATGCACTTAAAGACAATGAATAGGAGTTTTCATATACCATACACTATTTTATGAACATATTGCCTGATAGTATAGGATTTTTATTTTATTTAATTTAACCAGGCAAGTCAGTTAAGAACACATTCTTATTTTCAATGACGGCCTGGGAACAGTGGGTTAACTGCCTGTGCAGGGGCAGAACGACAGATTTGTACCTTGTCAGCTCGGGAGTTTGAACTCGCAACCTTCCGGTTACTAGTCCAACACTCTAACCACTAGGCTACACTGCCGGATGATCCATTCCTATAGAAATATACTACTGATATTTCACTGTAGACATTTTCCGTATAATAACCAGATTGAATCCGGCAAATTAAATGGCCGCTCACGTCCTCTTCGATTGCTTCTTTTCTAGTTAATCTCATGTGAAGTTTAATTATCTGAGTCTTTAGTCCCTTTTTGTTTTCCGTTCAACAGCACTCATTGTGTGGATGTATACATCAGTGTAATGTATGGGCTGTTTGTTTTGTATCGAGCAAACATTAGTCATCGTAGTGGGGTCCAGTCCAGACAACAGGGAAGCAGAATGATGTTTTGTATCGAGCAAACATTAGTCATCGTAGTGGGGTCCAGTCCAGACAACAGGGAAGCAGAATGATGTTTTGTATCGAGCAAACATTAGTCATCGTAGTGGGGTCCAGTCCAGACAACAGGGAAGCAGAATGATGTTTTGTATCGAGCAAACATTAGTCATCGTAGTGCGGTCCAGTCCAGACAACAGGGAAGCAGGGAAGCAGAATGATGTTTTGTATCGAGCAAACATTAGTCATCGTAGTGGGGTCCAGTCCAGACAACAGGGAAGCAGGGAAGCAGAATGATGTTTTGTATCGAGCAAACATTAGTCATCGTAGTGGGGTCCAGTCCAGACAACAGGGAAGCAGAATGATGTTTTGTATCGAGCAAACATTAGTCATCGTAGTGGGGTCCAGTCCAGACAACAGGGAAGCAGAATGATGTTTTGTATCGAGCAAACATTAGTCATCGTAGTGGGGTCCAGTCCAGACAACAGGGAAGCAGAATGATGTTTTGTATCGAGCAAACATTAGTCATCGTAGTGGGGTCCAGTCCAGACAACAGGGAAGCAGAATGATGTTTTGTATCGAGCAAACATTAGTCATCGTAGTGGGGTCCAGTCCAGACAACAGGGAAGCAGAATGATGTTTTGTATCGAGCAAACATTAGTCATCGTAGTGGGGTCCAGTCCAGACAACAGGGAAGCAGAATGATGTTTTGTATCGAGCAAACATTAGTCATCTGTCAGTGGGGTCCAGTCCAGACAACAGGGAAGCAGAATGATGTTTTGTATCGAGCAAACATTAGTCATCAGTGGGAAGGGTCCAGTCCAGACAACAGGGAAGCAGAATGATGTTTTGTATCGAGCAAACATTAGTCATCGTAGTGGGGTCCAGTCCAGACAACAGGGAAGAGGGAAGCAGAATGATGTTTTGTATCGAGCAAACATTAGTCATCGTAGTGGGGTCCAGTCCAGACAGCAGGGAAGCAGAATGATGTTTTATATCGAGCAAACATTAGGACAGCTGTCAGTATACCCAGTAGTCACTACTCACAGTGGGAAGGGTACAGGACAGCTGTCAGTATACCCAGTAGTCACTACTCACAGTGGGAAGGGAACAGGACAGCTGTCAGTATACCCAGTAGTCAATACTCACAGTGGGAAGGGTACAGGACAGCTGTCAGTATACCCAGTAGTCACTACTCACAGTTGGAAGAGAACAGGACAGCTGTCAGTATACCCAGTAGTCACTACTCACAGTGGGAAGAGTACAGGACAGCTGTCAGTATACCCAGTAGTCACTACTCACAGTGGGAAGGGTACAGGACAGCTGTCAGTATACCCAGTAGTCACTACTCACAGTGTAATGTAATGGAAGAGTACAGGACAGCTGTCAGTATACCCAGTAGTCACTACTCACAGTGGGAAGGGTACAGGACAGCTGTCAGTATACCCAGTAGTCACTACTCACAGTGTAATGTAATGGAAGAGTACAGGACAGCTGTCAGTATACCCAGTAGTCACTACTCACAGTGTAATGTAATGGAAGAGTACAGGACAGCTGTCAGTATACCCAGTAGTCACTACTCACAGTGGGAAGGGTACAGGACAGCTGTCAGTATACCCAGTAGTCACTACTCACAGTGTAATGTAATGGAAGAGTACAGGACAGCTGTCAGTATACCCAGTAGTCACTTCTTTCATGGCATGCAGGGTTCTTCTTGTCCTTCTTCATGTGAGTCTCAGGAAGTATAGCATACCTAGGGACATGGTGTTTAACGGGCTCATTTATCATCCATCGCTTTCCAGCCATTGATGTAGTGACCGAGACCAACTTGATTGATTGATACACTGCTACCTGTAGCTTTTGATAAGGAGCATGCCTGAGGCCAGCCAACCTACAGAGCATGCTCAGTACGAGCAAGAAATGACATAGCACTTATAGGTTATGTCTCAAAGGGGCACCTTATTCCTTATATAGTTAAGCAATAAGGCCCGAGGAGGTGTGGTATATGGCCAATATACCACGGCTAAGAGCTGTTCTTAACGCACGACACAACGCGGAGTGCCTGGACACAGCCCTTAGCCGTGGTATATTGGCCATATGTCACAAACTCCCGAGGAGCCTTATTGCTATTATTAACTGGTTACAGTTGTAATTAGGGCAGTAAAACTAAATGTTTTGTCATACCTGTTGCATACGGTCTGATATACCATGGCTTTCAGCCAATCAAAATTCAGGGCTCAAACCTCCTAGTTTATACTTCCTTATGTACTGCACTACAGTGCATAGGGAATAGAGTGCCATAGGGTCCTGGTCTAAAGTAGTGCACTATATAGGGAATAGGGTGCCATAGGGTCCTGGTCTAAAGTAGTGCACTATATAGGGAATAGGGTGCCATAGGGTCCTGGTCTAAAGTAGTGTACTATAGGGAATAGGGTGCCATAGGGTCCTGGTCTAAAGTAGTGCACTATATAGGGAATAGGGTGTCATTTGAGATGCACAATATTATTAAGAGAAGGAAGAACTGTAATGCCAATACTTGTATTGCTGTGGCTCTGCTGTTCAATACAGAAGAACACAGCTGTGGCTGTTCAATACCACAGAACACAGCTGTGGCTCGGCTGTTCAATACAACGATCATCCCTACTGCCTCTGATCTGGCAGACTCAATAAAAACATATGCTTCGTTTGAAAATGATGTATGAGTGCCCCTGGCTCTCCGTAAAATTAAAAAGCAAGAACATTGTGCTGCCTGGTTTGCTTAATATAAAGGAATTTGAAATTATTTATACTTTTACTTTTGATACTTTTAAGTATATTTTAGCAATTACATTTATTTTTGATACTTAAGTACATTTTAAAACGAAATACTTTTAGTCAAGTAGTATTTTACAGGGTGACTTTCACTTTTACCTGAGTCATTTTCTTTAAAGGTATCTTTACTTTTTTCTCAAGTATGACAATTGAGTACTTTTTCCACCGTTGCCTCCATGCGTATCTCTTCACATACTGTACCATGTTGACAGGGCTCTGTGTGTAAATGATATTAGATTTGACAGTAATGATTCAATCTAATGAAGGTTGTGATATAAGGTCATTTGACCCACATCAATGTATCTTACTGTCTAACTACAGGGTATACACTCCTTGCAGTAAATGCGCATTTTAAAACCGTTATCATTCCTTTAGAGTTCCAGGGGAAGTCAGGCCTACCCTGTACCAACGGGTCAGAGGTCTACCCTGTACCAGTGGGTCAGAGGTCTAGCCTGTCAGAGGTCTACCCTGTACCAATGGGTCAGAGGTCTACCCTGTACCAGTGGGTCAGAGGTCTAGCCTGTCAGAGGTCTACGCTGTACCAACGGGTCAGAGGTCTACCCTGTACCAACGGGTCAGAGGTCTACCCTGTACCAACGGGTCAGAGGTCTACCCTGTACCAATGGGTCAGAGGTCTAGCCTGTCAGAGGTCTACCCTGTACCAGTGTGTCAGAGGTCTTGTCCTTCTGTAGCTCAGTTGGTAGAGCATGGCGCTTGTAACGCCAGGGTAGTGGGTTCGATCCCCGGGACCACCCATACGTAGAATGTATGCACACATGACTGTAAGTCGCTTTGGATAAAAGCGTCTGCTAAATGGCATATATTATTATTATATTATTATTATAGGTCTAGCCTGTACCAGTGGGTCAGAGGTCTAACCTGTCAGAGGTCTACCCTGTACCAGTGTGTCAGAGGTCTAGCCTGTACCAGTGGGTCAGAGGTCTAACCTGTCAGAGGTCTAGCCTGTACCAGTGGGTCAGAGGTCTAGCCTGTACCAGTGGGTCAGAGGTCTAGCCTGTACCAGTGGGTCAGAGGTCTAGCCTGTACCAGTGGGTCAGAGGTCTAGCCTGTACCAGTGGGTCAGAGGTCTAGCCTGTACCAATGGGTCAGAGGTCTAGCCTGTACCAGTGGGTCAGAGGTCTAGCCTGTACCAGTGGGTCAGAGGTCTAGCCTGTACCAGTGGGTCAGAGGTCTAGCCTGTACCAGTGGGTCAGAGGTCTACCCTGTACCAACGGGTCAGAGGACTACCCTGTACCAGTGGGTCAGAGTTCTACCCTTTACCGGTGGGTTCTACACCTGTTGGGTCTAGCTAATTTCCTCACAGTTTGTCTTGTTCCATTGATTGAATCCGAAAACCCAAATAGTCATGGATGGCGGTGGTGCATCACTGAAATCTCACATACAGTCTGGTAGAATGTAAATTATAATTATCATACTATATTGGATTGCAGTGTGTGGGCCTATTGAGCAGGTTATGGTTGTCTCCTTTCCAGTTTACAATATTAAGGGCACTACACTGTATAGGACATAAAAGACCTACGAGGAGATGTGTTCATATGGCCTTTTGAATGTAGCCAGGACATCATGTAGACTGGGCCATTAGTCCCAAATGGCACCCTAATTCCCTTAATAGTGCACTACTTTTTATGGGATCTGGTCAAAACTAGTGCACTGTATAGGGAATAGGGTACCGTTATGGGATCTGGTCAAAACTAGTGCACTACATAGGGAATAGTGTACCGTTTGGGACTCGGCCAATGTCTGTCTGTCTGTCTGTCTGTCAATCCTATTTCACTGTCTGGCCACAAACATCCACATCCCCTCTTAGTCATCACCATCACAGAATTCACAAAGTAGCTTTTGAACCATCAAGTGTGCTTCCATATTTAATCAGAACTGGTTGTGTTGTTTCTATAGCTCTGTCAAACTGCACCCATTAAAGCATTTTTCTCTTTGCTTTTCTTCATGTTATTTGTTGTTGTTGTTGCATTGTATATTAAACAACATGATTGCTGTGAACAGTACACCATACAGCTGTAACCTGTTGAAACACCATCTTAAATGTTCAGTAGTTAAATCAATGTCTCTATTTGAGTGTTGGAGTTGAAGCATAAAACAGTTGGTGTACATTAAAACACATCGTCAATTGATATTAAATAAACGTGGAACTTATGAAACACGACCAAAGTACATGTCTATTTTTTTGTGTTGATATTGTTCCCTGCATGCTGGAGATTATCGGCCTCTTGTTATTGATCTATTAAATTCTATTCTGATAGATTATAGTTTAGGATTTGATAGAATATGTAGGATTTAGTATGAAATATAGGTTCGAAGAAACCACCCAGCAAACCAGGCACATTCCCAGAACGTTAGCTGAGATTCCCATTAAGTTGTAGTTACGGTTTTATCTAACATTAGGATGATGACATCCCCAAAACACACAATGTTTTCGCAACCTAGAAAAATGTTTTTGCAATATTAGGCAAATATTTTTTTGCGACCTAATAGAAACATTGTAATAATCGGCACAAATGAACAGTTTTTGTGTTCTGGGAACCTTCACAGAAGCAATTTTGGTTGGCTGGCCAACAACTTTAGATTTTTATTTTTATTTATTTATTTTTAATGAACAAATATCAACAAACAAAAGAAGAATAGTCACATGCAAACAAGCATACATACAAACTATTTACATTGTCAGGAATCCTAAACAAACAAATCATATTCATTAACAATACAATAAGTTTTAATTCCCTTTTTGCTTTTCATTTTAGTTAAAGTCGTGACATATTGATTAAATTAATTTATAAAGTTAAAAAAGTTAGGTTTTGAATTAGACCATTTGCATTTTTGAATATGAAATATACCTAATATTATTAGCAGTTGAATAAATATACCACAATCTTGCTGAGGGAATTGTAACAAACAATATTCCTAATCTGTTTATTACTACATTTATCTTTGATGTTAATATTGCCAATGAATATATTTTCATGTAAATCTGTTACTTACATCAACCACAGAGGAATTTTAAAAAGACACAACCCCTCTTGGAATCGCATAAAAAAGAATTGTATATTATTTCGGGGTTATTCGAATTTTTTTTAATTTATGAAGAAGACCATACAAGACCATGGTGCTTGCCTACGGAGCTGTGAGGGGAACGGCACCTCAGTACCTCCAGGCTCTGATCAGGCCCTACACCCAAACAAGGGCACTGCGTTCATCCACCTCTGGCCTGCTCGCCTCCCTACCACTGAGGAAGTACAGCTCCCGCTCAGCCCAGTCAAAACTGTTCGCTGCTCTGGCCCCCCAATGGTGGAACAAACTCCCTCACAACGCCAGGACAGCGGAGTCAATCACCACCTTCCGGAGACACCTGAAACCCCACCTCTTTAAGGAATACCTAGGATAGGATAAGTATTCCCTCTCACCCCCCCCCCTTTAAGATTTAGATGCACTATTGTAAAGTGACTGTTCCACTGGATGTCATAAGGTGAATGCACCAATTTGTAAATCGCTCTGGATAAGAGCGTCTGCTAAATGACTTAAATGTAAATGTAAATGTAAGAAATTCCCCATATGAGAGTAGATATCCATCGTCATTCAGTAACTGACCAACCAAAATAATTGTATTCTCAAACCAGTTCCGGAAAAAAGAGACTCAATTTTAAATCGGATATATCTTTGTTGTTCCATAGAAAGTATATGTGAGGGGAAAATATTGTGTTTATGCGCTAACATCAAAGCTAAAGGCTGTTTATGGAATAGAGCCAATTTTACTGGGATTTTACCAACATCAAAATTACACCCAAGCAGAAATTCTAAAACAAAAGCAGAGTCAAATAAATACTTAGGATAAGACATTCCAAATACCGTTCTGGTTCTTAACATACTTCAGAATCCAATTTATTTTAAAAGTATTATTTAGAGTATTGAAATCTAAAACGTCAAGACCTCCTTGTTCTTGGGTATTACTGAGAATATCTTTCTGTAGATAGTGAGGCTTGTTCCTCCAAATACAATTATAAATAATCTTATCTAAATCCTTTACAATTCCTTTACAATTCTAGGGGATAATTCAAGTGATAACGAGACATCGAGACAACCGATCTGGATAACCCTTCAGCTTTGGACAATAAAACCCGACCATATATCTCTCTCAGCAACCTTTCAACAATGGGGTTAAAGTTTAAGTCACTCCTTTGTTTTTCATCCTTTGCTTATAACAATTCCAAGATAAGTAACCTTATCTTTAATTGTGATACCATATACTTCCTGTAAAACACAATCTAAGACTGACTTCTTGATATTCATTTTCAAAACCCGAAACTAAGGAAAAGTCTTCAACACAGGAGTGTGTTTTTTCAGACTCTGCAACATGCACCGCAGGCGTCACACTAAACAAGGAAGGAACGGGTTAATTCATGGACGGAACCGGAAACCTGCTATTTCCGGGTTGAGGAAGAAGAATCGACTTTTTGGGAGTCGTTGACAGTAGAGCTATCTTCTTCAGTCTCATCCTCCTTCGCCTGTCTAGCCAAGGTATTTAGCTAATTACAGTGACGTTCAAATTGATGAAAGAAACAATATATTTTGTTTTATACCAACATAGCCAGCCACAGTAAATGACGTTAGCTAGTTTAGCAAGCTTTTTTTTTTTAGCTTGTTCTTACAGCCACGTATTAGCTAAAGTTATGTCACTCAACGAATGATGTCTACTAGCTGGTTATCAAGATCAATGCTGTGCTGGATGAAATGGGGTTAATTTTAAGAAACGACACGGCTGGTTAGCTTTCTTTAGAGCGAGCTAGGTCATTACACGTGTCCTTGGAAAGTCTACACATTAGCTAGTTAGCTAGGCATGACATGTTAGATTGTATCTGACTGTGTCGGTGACATAGTAGATAACAGGGGGATGAGTTTGTTTACAAACCCATCCTATAGGACCATTGCCCTATATAAATAAGACTTGTATCCCATTTATATAGGACAACCCCAACCCTATAGAATGACTGTAACATTATGTTACACACTTTACCTGCAGGTATTTTTTTTTTTGGGGGGGGCTTCATCTAAAGTCATATAAACCTTGGCTTTTCCATAAGGTCATGTCTGAACCAGTGAAGGCCAGCTCCGGCACAAGGGACCCGAGGGACCACAGTCACCGCTTAGTAGACGGTCGTCCATTCTCTCACCATTCAGCTGCATCCGATGACCATACAGTCACTTCCTTGGATGACCACCACGCACTCTCACATCATTCAGACACAGGTGGTGCCAATGGGCATACGCACTCAGATCTTCCATTTGACGGCCATATACACACGTATATTCCAGACATGGACGAGGACAGGTAGGTGTTATCACTGTTTGTCACAGAGGGGTCGATGGGAGACCACGACAACCCATTGAGTTCCTGTGGTCCCTCATGCTCTCATCTATTTAGCTTCGAACGACTCCACGGGATTCCCTCCCTGTAGACATATTGTTTTACTAGGCCTATTTCATGGCACATCCTGTCTTCTCCTTACTAATGGGTTAATGTACTACCTCTCTGTAATACAGGATCTACATGGACTATAACGCCACCACCCCACTGGAGCCACAGGTGATCCAGGCTGTTACTGAAGCCCTGCACGAGGCCTGGGGGAACCCCAGTAGTACCTACACACCAGGTGAGGGGTTGGCATGAGGCCTGGGGAAACCCCAGTAGTACCTACATACCAGGTGAGGGGTTGGTACCAGGTGAGGGGTTGGCATGAGGCCTGGGTAAACCCCAGTAGTACCTACATACCAGGTGAGGGGTTGGTACCAGGTGAGGGGTTGGCACCAGGTGAGGGGTTGGCACCAGGTGAGGTGTTGGCACCAGGTGAGGTGTTGGCACCAGGTGAGGGGTTGGCACCGGGTGAGGGGTTGGCACCAGGTGAGGGGTTGGTACCAGGTGAGGGGTTGGCACCAGGTGAGGGGTTGGCACCAACCTTGGAAGTATGTTTTTGTTAATGTTCTGTTTTGTCCATCTTGTCACCCACGCTGGTTTTATTAACGTCTTTAGCTATGTGTGTGTGTTTGAATTTAGTCGTCTCTTCCTTGTTCCAGGAGTGAAAGCAAAGAAGATCATTACCCAGGCGAGAGAGAATGTGGCTAGAATGGTGGGCGGGAAAGCAGATGACATCATCTTCACCTCTGGTGGGACTGAGGTAGACTGACAGTCTCGTTATACTGTACATGAACACATGACATCTGGCTTATTGTCTGGCTCAAAACAACACAATGTGATTGGTGCGCGCTCTATCAGCGATTATAACCTACCGTTGGAATTGCCAACGATCTTTACTTTCCTCCGTTCTCTTCAGGCCAATAACCTGGTGTTCCACAGTGCCCTGGAGGCCTACAGAGAGAGCTGCAGGACAGCAGAGCAGAGAGGGGAGAGACGTCGCCATGAGAACAGCGGAACCTCAGCCTGGCCTCTACCTCATATCCTCGTCTCTAACGTAGAGCATGACTCAGTCAGACTGACCGCTGAACACCTGAAGGACGCCACGGCAGGTAGGGTTCAACACTGTTCTGGATTTAGATTTATTTACTGTATGCTAAATTATGATGAAGATGATGATGATCAATCATATATATTGTTTTATTAACGTATAACACTGAAGTTGAACGAGACCTTTAGTCACTCAGTACTGTACGTACATAAATCATTATACTGTAATGAGGATGGTTTGTGTTTCCAGTAACTGATTTGTGTTTCAGTAAGTGTTGTCAATGACTTGATATAGGCCTATCTGGGTTGTTGTCTTAGACGTGACGTCAGTGGCGGTTTCCAAGGTGACGGGGAGGGTGGAGGTGGAGGATGTGTTGGCTGCTGTCCGCCCCTCCACCTGTCTCATCTCTATCATGATGGCTAACAACGAGACAGGAGTCCTAATGGTGAGGGACACACACACACACACACACATACACACACACACACACACACACACACACACACACACACACTCAGACGGACGGGCAGCATGGCCTCGTTTTTCCACACTTAAATGGTCCTAACACACACACACACACTTGTCCACAGATCCTAAATATTAACCCAAGTCATAGTAGTAGATGGATGTGAGTTTCTCCTTCAAACAATCCCATGGCCTTGTACACAGCTAATATCTAACATTCGCCAAAGCAAGCTACTGATAGTGCAACCCTAGTAACAGTATATACGCCGATGAACAATGATCAGGCCTACTGTTCATTTTACTGTAGAAACTATTGTTGAAAACGAGTCTAGGTTGGAACTGTTGCTGTTAAAACAGAATAATAATTGTTATTCTGAACTGGAATAATAAACTGATGAAAGCAAGATGCTTTTTGAGGTTAACCCACTCACACAGTTCTGGGTTGTTCCATCTACAACAGGAAGTGGTTTCCTGTCTGACTGAGAACCCCCTCACACAGTTCTGGGTTGTTCCATCTACAACAGGAAGTGGTCTCCTTCCTGACTGAGAAAGCAGTAGATGTTCTGGACCAGTTTGGTACCACATACCGGTGTGAGTCAGGGTTCTCAACTCTGGCATACACAACAAGTACAGAAACGGACTCAATGCTGAGCATCACTTCTGGGTTGCAGTGTCCACAACTGAGCCCAGAATAGACATGGATAGAATAGACCTCTCATTAGGTGTGTGTGTGTTTTCTGGTCCACATCATGTGACCAGAAATGTGATGTGACCAATCAGTTTATTCTCGTTCGGAAAAAAAAAAAGTATTGTATTTTTTAAACAGCAACAGTTCCAACCTAGAATTTCTTTCTACAGTAAGATGGACAGGAGGCCTTATCATTGTTCATCTGTACTGTTTCTTACGGTTTCAAAATGCCTGTGTGTCTGTTCTGTTATTCATCTGTGTGTCTGTTCTGTTATTCATCTGTGTGTCTGTTCTGTTATTCACCTGTGTGTCTGTTCTGTTTGTTATTCACCTGTGTGTCTGTTCTGTTTGTTATTCACCTGTGTGTCTGTTCTGTTTGTTATTCACCTGTGTGTCTGTTCTGTTTGTTATTCACCTGTGTGTCTGTTCTGTTTGTTATTCACCTGTGTGTCTGTTCTGTTTGTTATTCACCTGTGTGTCTGTTCTGTTTGTTATTCACCTGTGTGTCTGTTATGTTATTCACCTGTGTGTCTGTTCTGTTATTCACCTGTGTGATGTGACCAATCTGTTAATTCCCGTTCAGAATGAAAATGATTTATTGTATTTTAACAACACCAGTTCCAACCTAGACAGATGCGTAATAGTGTTTAATAGGAGGACATAAACATGAATAGATATTTACATTCATATTTATTTTCATTTTGTTTCTGTCTATATTGCATTTGTTTTAGGCATAAGGGCAATGAAATGTACCGATATTTATGTATAGTTGCATATTTTCCTAAGCTTGTGTCCCAAGAAAAACACAGAATTTCTCATTCGGGTCCCATGCTGAAAATGTTTAAGAACCTCTGCAATAAGGGATCATAGCTTTCACCTGGATTGACCTGGTTCCTAATGTTTTTAACACTTAGTGTATATTACTAACATACTTTTGTAATATATATAAAAGTATGTGGACATCAATTCAAATGAGTGGATTCAGCTATTTCAGCCACACCTGTTGCTGACAGGTGTATAAAGTCAAGCACACATCCATGCAATCTCCATAGACTATCAACGTGGTACTGTCATAGGATGCCACCTTTCCAACAAGTCAGTTCATCAAATTTCTGGCCTGTTAGAGCTTCCCCCGGTCAACTGTGAGTGCAGTTATTGTGAAATACAAAACGTCTAGGAGCAACAACGGCTCAGTCGTGAAGTGGTAGGCCACACAAGCTCACAGAACCACTGAAGTGCATAAATGGTCTGTCCTCGGTTGCAGCACTCACTACCAAGATACAAACTACATCTGGAAGCAACGTCAGCACGGGAACTGTTCGCCGGGAGCTTTATGAAATGGGTTTCCATGGCCGAGCAGCTGCACACAAGCCTAAGATCACCATGCGCAATGCCAAGCGTCGGCTGGAGTGGTGTAAAGCTCAACGTCATTGGACTCTGGTGCAGTGGAAACACGTTCTCTGGAGTGATGGATCACCATCTGGCAGTCCCACAGATGAATCTGGGTTTGGCGGATGCCAGAAGAAAGCTTCCTGCTCCAATGCATAGTACCAACTGTAAAGTTTGGTGGAGGAGGAATAATGGTGTGGAGCTGGTTTAGGCTAGGCCCCTTAGTTCCAGTGAAGAGAAATGTTAACACTACAGCATACAATGACATTGTAGACAATTCTGTCAGTTCTGTCTTCTCCAAACTGTGAGGCAACGATTCTGTGCTTCCAACTTTGTGGCAACTGTTCAGGGAAGGCCCTTTCCTGTTTCAGCATGACGGTGCCCCCGTGCATAAAGCGATGTCCATACATCGATGGTTTGTCGAGATCGATGTGGAAGAACTTGACTGGCCTGCACAGAGCCCTGACCTCAACCCCTTTGGGATGAATTAGAACTCAGACTGTGAGCCATGCCTAATCGCCCAACATCAGTGCCCGACCTCACTAACGCTCTTGTGGCTGAATGGAAGCAAATCCCAGCAGCAATGTTCCAACATCCAGTGGAAAGTATTCCGAGAAGTGGAGACTGTTCTAGCAGCAAAATGGAGACCAATTCCGTATTCATGCTTTTGGAATGAGATGTTGGATGAGCAGGTGTCTACATATTTTTGGTTATGTAGTGTATCTTAATCACAGATATTACTAACAGAATTCTCACTTGACTACTTTGTGTGTTTTTCCTGACAGCCAATCAGAGAGCTCTGTCAGAGGGTCAGCTTTGTCAACAGACAGCGTCAACATAGAATTCTCCTGCACACTGACGCGGCCCAGGCCATAGGCAAGGTGCGGGTCGACGCCCGTGACCTGGGAGCGGATTACCTCACCATTGTAGGACACAAGGTCAGGGGTCAGGACTCTTCTGGACTTTAGGCAAATCTTAAATGTGTTTCATTGATTCCTCGTGTGTTTCTTAAAGCGTATTGGAGGAGAGGGGAGAAACCTAAGATCTTTTACTTCCAAATGCATTTTGAGAAGGAGTCAAGATGCGAGGAAGCAAAGGAAATACAATTTTAGAATCACCCGTGGGGTACTGTGATTATCTTCTATTGCATTCTGGGAAGATGAGTTCTTATATAATTTTCCTATTCCGTCACTCAGTTCTATGCACCGAGGATAGGAGCGTTGTATGTGAACGGCCCAGGAACAACCACACCCCTCTACCCCATGTTGTTTGGAGGGGGACAGGAGAGGAACTTCAGACCAGGGTATCGTTCAAGTAATTATGTCTAATTATGTTAATTATGTCTTCCTCAATGGCAACCCTATTCCCTATGTAGTGCACTACTTTTGATTCGAGCCTATAAGGCTCGGGTCAGAACTAGTGCACTCACTATACAGGGAATAGGGTGCCGTTAATACTCAATTACTTGCCACACTGAAATATTTTGACCATTTTTAAATAGCTATTATGTATAGTACCAGTCAACAGTCTGGACGCACCTACTCATTCAAGGGTTTTTCTTTATTTTTACTAGTTTCTACATTGTAGAATAATTGTGAAGATGTCAAAGCTATGAAATAACACATATGGAATCGTCTAGTAACCAATAAAGTGTTAAACAAATTAAATTAGATTCTTCAAAGTAGCCACCTTTTGCCTTGATGACAGCTTTGCACACTATTGGCATTCTCTCAACCAGCTTCATGAGGTAGTCACCTGGAATGCATTTCAATTAACAGGTGTGCCTTGTTAAAAGTTCATTTGTGGAATTTCTTTCCTTCTTAATGCTTTTGAGCCAATCAGTTGTGTTGTAGGGGTGATATACAGACGATAGTCCTATTTGGTAAAAGACCAAGTCCATATTATGGCAAAAACAGCTCAAACAAGCAAAGAAAAACGACAGTCCAGCATTACTTTAAGACATGAAGGTAAGTAAATGCTGAACATTTTTAAAAAGTGCAGTCTCAAAAAATCATCAAGCGCTATGACGAAACTGGCTCTCATGAGGACCGCCACAGGAAAAAAAGACCCAGAGTTACCTCTGCTGCAGAGGATAAGTTCATTAGAGTTCAGTTTCTCTAGGTTTCTTCCTAGGTTCTGGCCTTTCTAGGGAGTTTTTCCTAGCCACCGTGCTTCTACACCTACATTGCTTGCTGTTTGGGGTTTTAGTCTGGGTTTCTGTACAGCACTTTGTGACATCAGCTGATGTAAGAAAGGATTTATAAATACATTTGATTGAGTTACCAGCCTCAGAAATTGCAGCCAAAATAAATGCTTTACAGAGTTCAAGTAACAGACACATCTCAACATCAACTGATTAGAGGAGACTGCGTGAATCAAGCCTTCATGGTCGAATTGCTATAAAGAAACCACTACCAAAGGACACCAATAAGAAGAAGAGACTTGCTTGGGCCAAGAAACTTGAGCAATGGACATTAGACCAGTAGAAATCTGTCCTAGAGTCTAAATTTGAGATTTTTGGGGTCTTTGTGAGATGAAGAGTAGATGAACGGATGATCTACATGTGTAGTTCCCACCGTGAAGCATGGAGGAGGAGGTGTGATGGTGTGGGGGTTCTTTGCTGGTGACACTGTCTGTGATTTATTTAGAAATCAAGGCACACTTAACCAGCATGGCTACCACAGCATTCGGCAGCGATACGCCATCCCATCTGGTTTGCGCTTAGTGGGACTATCATTTGTTTTTCAATTGGACAATGACCCAAAACACATCTCCAGGCTGTGTAAGGGATATTTGATCAAGAAGGAGAGTGATTGAGTGCTGCATCAGATGACCTGGCTTCCACAATCACCAGACCTCAACCCAGGTGAGATGGTTTGGGATGAGTTGGACCGCAGAGTGAAGGAAAAGCAGCCAACAAGTGCTCAGCATATATGGGAATTCCTTCAAGACTGTTGGTAAACCATTCCATGTGAAGCTGGTTGAAAGAATGCCATGAGTGTCTCAAGCTGTCATCAAGGTAAAGGGTGGCAACAATGAAGAATCTAACATCTAAAATATATTTTGATTTGTTTAACACTTTTTTTTTGGTTACTACATGATTTCATATCTGTTGTTAAGTAGTTTTGATGTCTTCACAATTATTCTACAATGTAGAAAATAGTAAAAATAAAGAAAAACCCATGAATGATTAGGTGTTTTAAAACTTTTGACTGGTCCTGTATTAAACACCCTCTGAAGTTATAATGAACAACAGATGACGATGTTACAAGTAATAAAGGAAAAGCATTTTCATGTTTGTTTTGTTTTAGCACTGAGAACACACCAATGATCGCTGGCCTTGGAAAGGTACAGTCTTGAATCATTACATTTGTGTAACAAAAAGTTATGACCCTTATTCCTACCATGTATATTTACCTAAAACTGGTGACCAAATGCAGTTACAGTGGCTTGCGAAAGTATTCACCCCCCTTGGCGTTTTTCCTATTTTGTTGCTTTACAATCTGAAATTAAAATGGCGTTTTGGGGGGGGGATTGAATCATTTGATTTACACAACACGCCTACCACTTTGAAGGTGCAAAATATGTTTTATTGTGAAACAAACAAGAAATAAGACAAAAAAACTGAAACCTTGAGTGTGCATAACTATTCACCCTCCCCAAAGTCAATACTTTGTAGAGCCACATTTTGCAGCAATTACAGCCACAAGACTCTTGGGGTATGTCTCTATAAGCTTGGCACATCTAAGCCACTGGGATGTTTGCCCCCATTCTTCAAGGCAAAACGGCACCAGCTCCTTCAAGTTGGATGGGTTCCTTCATTGTACAGCAATCTTCAAGTCCTACCACAGATTCTCAATTGGGTTTAGGTGTGGGCTTTGACTAGGCCATTCCATGACATTTAAACGTTTCCCCTTAAACCACTCGAGTGTTGCTTTAGCAGTATGCTTAGGGTCATTGTCCTGCTGGAAGGTGAACCTCCATCCCAGTCTCAAATCTCTGAAGACAAACAGGTTTCCATCAAGAATTTCCCTATATTTAGCGCCATCCATCATTCCTTCAATTCTGACCAGTTTCTAAGTCCCTGCAGATGAAAAAACATCCCCGCAGCATGATGCTGCCACCACCATGCTTCACTGTGAGGATGGTGTTCTCGGGCTGATGAGAGCTGTTGGGTTTGTGCCAGACATAGTGGTTACCTTGACGGCCAAAAAGCTCACTTTTAGTCTCATCTGACCAGATTACCTTCTTCCATATGTTTTGGGAGTCTCCCACATGCCTTTTGGCGAAACACCAACCGTGTTGGGTTTTTTCTGGCCACTCTTCTGTAAAGCCCAGCTCTGTGGAGTGTACGGCTTAAAGTGGTCCTATGGACAGATACTCCAATCTCCGCTGTGGAGCTTTGCAGCTCCTTCAGGCTTATCTTTGGTCTCTTTGTTGCCTCTCTGATTAATGCCCTCCTTGCCGGTCCGTGAGTTTGGGTGGGCGGCCATCTCTTGGCAGGTTTGTTGTGGTGCCATATTCTTTCCCTTTATAATGGATTTAATGGTTCTCCGTGGGATGGTCAAAGTTTTGTATATTTTTTTCTTAACTCAACCCTGATCTGTACGTCTCCACAACATTGTCCCTGACCATGTTTTGGGGAGCTCCTTGGTCTTCATGGTGCTGCTTGCTTGGTGGTGCCCCTTGCTTACTGGTGTTGCAGACTTTGGGGCTTTTCATAACAGGTGTATATATACTGAGATCATTTGACAGATCAATTGATCAAAAGACGGACAACTAGTTAGTTCACCTGCTCTGCTGCCTACTACAAACTAGTTGTCTATACTAGGCAGCAGAACAGGTGAACTAACTAATTGTCTCTACTAGTCGGCAGAGCAGGTGAACTAACTAGTTGTCTCTCTACTAGGCAGCAGAGCAGGTGAACTAACTAGTTGTCTCTCTACTAGGCAGCAGAGCAGGTGAACTAACTAGTTGTCTCTCTACTAGGCAGCAGAGCTGGTGAAGTAACTAGTTGTCTCTACTAGGCAGCAGAGCAGGTGATCTAACTTATTGTCTGTATTAGGCAGCAGAGCCTAGTGAACTAACTAGTTGTCACTTTACTAGGCAGCAGAGCAGGTGAACTAACTAGTTGTCTCTACTAGGCAGCAGAGCTGGTGAACTAACTAGTTGTCACTTTACTAGGCAGCAGAGCAGGTGAACTAACTAGTTGTCTCTCTACTAGGCAGCAGAGCAGGTTAACTAACTTATTGCCTGTACTAGGCAGCAGAGCTGGTGAACTAACTAGTTGTCTCTACTAGGCAGCAGAGCTGGTGAACTAACTAGTTGTCTCTCTACTAGGCAGCAGAGCAGGTGAACTAACTAGTTGTCTCTACTAGTTAGCAGAGCTGGTGAACTAACTAGTTGTCTCTCTACTAGGCAGCAGAGCTGGTGAACTAACTAGTTGTCTCTACTAGGCAGCAGAGCAGGTGAACTAACTAGTTGTCTCTCTACTAGGCAGCAGAGCAGGTGAACTAACTAGTTGTCTCTCTACTAGGCAGCAGAGCAGGTGAACTAACTAGTTGTCTCTACTAGGCAGCAGAGCAGGTGAACTAACTAGTTGTCTCTCTACTAGGCAGCAGAGCTGGTGAACTAACTTGTTGTCACTCTACTAGGCAGCAGAGCAGGTGAACTAACTTGTTGTCACTCTACTAGGCAGCAGAGCTGGTGAACTAACTAGTTGTCTCTACTAGGCAGCAGAGCAGGTGAACTAACTTGTTGTCACTCTACTAGGCAGCAGAGCTGGTGAACTAACTAGTTGTCTCTACTAGGCAGCAGAGCAGGTGAACTAACTAGTTGTCTCTCTACTAGGCAGCAGAGCTGGTGAACTCTAACCTGACTGAGTATGAAACTCATATGCTGGATACAAGGGACTACCTGGAGGAACAACTAGAGGTACAGTAACATGACGTTAGTCTGCTAATCCGTCCGTCATACAAGCATCAATGTTTTTTTGTTTTTTTTGGCTTTCAGAATATATTTCTAGCCTGTGTTGACACTGTTTTGGGATATTTCTTCAGTAGTTTCAATATAGAACCAACATTTTGTTTGTGTTTTCCTTTTTAGATTGTCGCCATGTTTTCCTTCAAATGTACTGTTTCGTGAGTGAAGAAGTCAATAGCTATGTCTTCTGTGTCCAACAAGTGTTTTGCTGTTGTGTGTTGCCAAGGCGATCTTCGGGAGAGAGAGGATCCATTTCAACAGTCATTTCCCTGACACCGAGACCCTACCCAATACCTGTAACGTGTCTATTCTGGGTGCTGGACTACAGGGTGAGTAAAAATGTGCTATTGAGCTGTGCAGCATTTATGTTACATACTTCAGCCACTCAATAACAGCCAATGAAACTACATTGGCCAATTATTACATATTTACCAGTGGACGATCACATCTCTGTGGATGTGGTCATCTGAATTGATCTGTAGAGTCATACCTACGTCTCCCCTCCCCGTTTTCTAACCTTCCTGCTGTGGGATTTGTTTCCGTCAATCTGCCACTCGGTACAACAGCCATTCTTTAAGTATGGGTTGGGTTGCGGAAATGTAACTATTCCCCAGGTCGTTGTCCCTCCTCCTCTCCCCTGTAACTATTCCCCAGGTCTTAGTCCCTCCTCTCCCCTGTAACTATTCCCCAGGTCGTAGTCCCTCCTCCTCTCCCCTGTAACTATTCCCCAGGTCGTAGTCCCTCCTCTCTCCCCTGTAACTATTCCCCAGGTCGTAGTCCCTCCTCCTCTCCCCTGTACACTATTCCCCAGGTCGTAGTCCCTCCTCTCCCCTGTAACTATTCCCCAGGTCGTTGTCCCTCCTCTCTCTCCTGTAACTATTCCCCAGGTCGTAGTCCCTCCTCCTCTCTCCCCTGTAACTATTCCCCAGGTCGTTGTCCCTCCTCTCCCCTGTAACTATTCCCCAGGTCGTAGTCCCTCCTCTCCCCTGTAACTATTCCCCAGGTCGTAGTCCTCCCTCCTCTCCCCTGTACACTATTCCCCAGGTCGTAATCCCTCCTCCTCTCCGCTGTAACTGAGAATGTGTTCTCTGTCAAAATCAGCCATGTTTTCATGAGCTTGGGTCCCAGGAAAACAGTGAATTTCTCATTTAGGTCCCAGTCAGTAAAAAGGTTAAGAACCCCTGCTGTGCAGCATTTCTAACCGTACATCGCCGCGAGGTCACAACCCACGTTGCTGTGGCTATTTATAAACTACGGTGGCTGTTAATGATTCATGTCTCCTCTGTCCCCTGTACTGTAGGAAGGTATTCATGTCTCTTATTGTCCCTGTACTTTAGGGAGGGAGGTATTCATGTCTCTTATTGTCCCTGTACTGTAGGGAGGAAGGTATTCATGTCTCCTCTGTCCCCTGTACTGTAGGGAGGGAGGTATTCATGTCTCCTCTGTCCCCTGTACTGTAGGGAGGGAGGTATTCATGTCTCCTCTGTCCCCTGTACTGTAGGGAGGAAGGTATTCATGTCTCTTATTGTCCCTGTACTTTAGGGAGGGAGGTATTCATGTCTCTTATTGTCCCTGTAACTGAGGGAGGAAGGTATTCATGTCAAAATGTCCCCTGTACTGTAGGGAGGGAAGTATTCATGTCTCCTCTGTCCCCTGTACTGTAGGGAGGGAGGTATTCATGTCTCCTCTGTCCCCTGTACTGTAGGGAGGAAGGTATTCATGTCTCTTATTGTCCCTGTACTTTAGGGAGGGAGGTATTCATGTCTCTTATTGTCCCTGTACTGTAGGGAGGAAGGTATTCATGTCTCTTATTGTCCCTGTACTTTAGGGAGGGAGGTATTCATGTCTCTTATTGTCCCTGTACTGTAGGGAGGAAGGTGTTCATGTCTCTTATTGTCCCTGTACTTTAGGGAGGGAGGTATTCATGTCTCTTATTGTCCCTGTACTTTAGGGAGGGAGGTATTCATGTCTCTTATTGTCTCTGTACTGTAGGGAGGAAGGTATTCATGTCTCTTATTGTCCCTGTACTTTAGGGAGGGAGGTATTCATGTCTCTTATTGTCCCTGTACTTTAGGGAGGGAGGTATTCATGTCTCTTATTGTCCCTGTACTGTAGGGAGGGAGGTATTCATGTCTCCTCTGTCCCCTGTACTGTAGGGAGGAAGGTATTCATGTCTCTTATTGTCCCTGTACTTTAGGGAGGAAGGTATTCATGTCTCCTCTGTCCCCTGTACTGTAGGGAGGAAGGTGTTGTCCAGCTGTAGAAGACTGCTGGCCAGTGTTGGGGCTGCATGCCATTCACACAGAGGAGACAGGTGAGGACCTGACACATACAGTAACTAGATACTGTATATAATAGACCTATAGTAACTAGATACATCATAGACTTATAGTAACTAGATACATCATAGACTTATAGTAACTAGATACATCATAGGCCTATAGTAACTAGATACATCATAGACCTATAGTAACTAGATACATCATAGACCTATAGTAACTAGATACATCATAGACCTATAGTAACTAGATACATCATAGACGTATAGTAACTATATACATCATAGGCCTATAGTAACTAGATACATCATAGACCTATAGTAACTAGATACATCATAGACCTATAGTAACTAGATACATCATAGACCTATAGTAACTAGATACATCATAGGCCTCATAGTAACTAGATACATCATAGTAAACTAGATACATCATAGGCCTATAGTAACTAGATACATCATAGACCTATAGTAACTAGATACATCATAGACCTATAGTAACTAGATACATCATAGACCTATAGTAACTAGATACATCATAGATACAGATACATCATAGGCCTATAGTAACTAGATACATCATAGACCTATAGTAACTAGATACATCATAGACCTATAGTAACTAGATACATCATAGACCTATAGTAACTAGATACATCATAGACCTAGTAACTAGATACATCATAGACCTATAGTAACTAGATACATCAAGACTATATACATCATCATAGGCCTATAGTAACTAGATACATCATAGACCTATAGTAACTAGATACATCATAGACCTATAGTAACTAGATACATCATAGACCTATAGTAACTAGATACATCATAGACCTATAGTAACTAGATACATCATAGACCTATAGTAACTAGATACATCATAGGCCTATAGTAACTAGATACATCATAGGCCTATAGTAACTAGATACATCATAGACCTATAGTAACTAGATACATCATAGGCGTATAGTAACTAGATACTGTATATAATAGACCTATAGTAACTAGATACATCATAGGCCTATAGTAACTAGATACATCATAGACCTATAGTAACTAGATACATCATAGGCCTATAGTAACTAGATACATCATAGACCTATAGTAACTAGATACATCATAGGCCTATAGTAACTAGATACTGTATATAATAGACCTATAGTAACTAGATACATCATAGACCTATAGTAACTAGATACATCATAGACCTATAGTAACTAGATACATCATAGACGTATAGTAACTATATACATCATAGACCTATAGTAACTAGATACATCATAGACCTATAGTAACTAGATACGTCATAGACCTATATATTTACATTTACATTTAAGTCGTTTAGCAGACGCTCTTATCCAGAGCGACTTACAAATAGTAACTAGATACATCATAGACCTATAGTAACTAGATACATCATAGGCCTATAGTAACTAGATACATCATAGGCCAATAGTAACTAGATACATCATAGGCCTATAGTAACTAGATACATCATAGACCTACAGTAACTAGATACATCATAGACCTACAGTAACGAGATACGTCATAGACCTACAGTAGCGCGACCTACAGTCACTAGCTACAGTAGCTAGACCTACAGTGACTAGCTACAGTAGCTAGACATACAGTCACTAGCTACAGTAGCTAGACCTACAGTTACTAGCTACAGTAGCTAGACCTACAGTTACTAGCTACAGTAGCTAGACCTACAGTTACTAGCTACAGTAGCTAGACCTACAGTTACTAGCTACAGTAGCTAGACCTACATGTACTAGCTACAGTAGCTAGACCTACAGTAGCTAGACCTACAGTAGCTAGACCTACATGCACTAGCTACAGTAGCTAGACCTACATGCACTAGCTACAGTAGCTAGACCTATAGCTAGACCTACATGTACTAGCTACAGTAGCTAGACCTACATGTACTAGCTACAGTAGCTAGACCTACAGTAGCTAGACATACATGTACTAGCTACAGTAGCTAGACCTACATGTACTAGCTACAGTAGCTAGACCTACAGTAGCTAGACCTACAGTCTAGACCTGAACTAGCTAGACCTACATGAACTAGCTACAGTAGCTAGACCTACATGAACTAGCTACAGTAGCTAGACCTACATGAACTAGCTACAGTAGCTAGACCTACATGAACTAGCTACAGTAGCTAGACCTACATGTAACTAGCTACAGTAGCTAGACCTACATGAACTAGCTACAGTAGCTAGACCTACATGAACTAGCTACAGTAGCTAGACCTACATGTACTAGCTACAGTAGCTAGACCTACATGTACTAGCTACAGTAGCTAGACCTACAGTGACTAGCTACAGTAGCTAGACCTACAGTGACTAGCTACAGTAGCTAGACCTACAGTAGCTAGCCCCACAGTCACTAGCTACAGTAGCTAGCCCTACAGTCACTAGCTACAGTAGCTAGCCCTACAGTCACTAGCTACAGTAGCTAGCCCTACAGTCACTAGCTACATCATTGACCTACAGTAACTTTACAGTCACAATATCTGCCCTCAGCCAAACTTAAGATCGCTGCTCTATATTTTATTTTACCTTTATTTAACTAGTCAGTTAAGAACAAATTCTTATTTTCAATGACGGCCTAGGAACAGTGGGTTGCCTTGTTCACGTGTGTGTGTTTGTATATATCTATATATGTATATAAATATATATATATCTATATCCCTGTTATTTTTCACTCTTTGTCCCTCAGGCCCTCCCATATTCTGCTGAGCTGTGGCATCCCTGAAGAGGTGGCAGCTAATGCCCTGAGGCTGAGTGTGGGGAGAGGGACCAGCCGGGCTGAGGTAGACCTGGTGGTGGAGGATCTGAAGAATGCTGTCGAGAGGCTGGAGGGACTCAACTGATCAACGTTGATTTGTAATTGTTTGACCTATCGGTTGATTGATCTACAGAATATAAACCTTTTTCATAGTGCTGTGTATTGCAAACAGTTAATAATTTAAAGCAATATCTTGTCGATTCTGCAGTGAGAATGTACACCTTTGTGAAAGGTGTTTTGTAATTTGTTATTTGTTTGTAGCATACACCATATATGTGTAGACCACATTTATACTTTTACTACTTTTTATTCATTTAATTCAGGAGAAAAATGTTTCCAATGTTTAAGACTGAAAAAATGTACTCAAACTTGACTTGAATGATGTAAAATAGATGGATGGCTTTACTGGGGCGGCAGGGTAGCCAAGCAGTTAGAACGTTGGACGAGTAACCGAAAGGTTGCAAGTTCAAACCCCCGAGCTGACAAGGTACAAATCTGTCGTTCTGCCCCTGAACAAGGCAGTTAACCCACTGTTCCTAGGTTGCCATTGAAAATAAGAATTTGTTCTTAACTGACTTGCCTAGTTTAAATAAAGGTAAAATAAATGTAGAAAAATGGTGCTTGCTGTCAGTTGTCAGCTCCGCTGGCTAATCAGAGGAGCTAACAGAAACTCCATGTGAATAGCGTCTCAGCTGTTTAAAGTTGTCAAAATAAAGCATTGGTATATCTAACTTATACTTCACGTTCATTGTTTTATGATGGAGGGGTTGCTGTTTTGAATGCGTGTGTCATATATATATATCTAATCAAGCTGTCTAAATCCCATGATAGCTGTTATCAAATCGACACCTGGGCTATTTACACTGCTGTTTATTATCTACGCATAGTCACTTTACCCTTACCTACATGTACAAATTAACTCAACTAACCTGTACCCCCGCACATTGACTCTGTACCGATACCCCCTGTATATAGCCTCCACATTGACTCTGTACCGGTACCCCCTGTATATAGCCTCCACATTGACTCTGTACCAGTACTCCCTGTATATAACCTCCACATTGACTGTACCAGTACTCCCTGTATATAACCTCCACATTGACTGTACCAGTACTCCCTGTATATAACCTCCACATTGACTGTACCAGTACTCCCTGTATATAACCTCCACATTGACTCTGTACCAGTACTCCCTGTATATAGCCTCCACATTGACTCTGTACCAGTACTCCCTGTATATAGCCTCCACATTGACTCGGTACCGATACCCCCTGTATATAGCCTCCACATTGACTCTGTACCGGTACCCCCTGTATATAGCCTCCACATTGACTCTGTACCAGTACTCCCTGTATATAACCTCCACATTGACTGTACCAGTACTCCCTGTATATAACCTCCACATTGACTCTGTACCAGTACTCCCTGTATATAGCCTCCACATTGACTCTGTACCAGTACTCCCTGTATATAGCCTCCACATTGACTCGGTACCGATACCCCCTGTATATAGCCTCCACATTTAATCTGTACCGGTACCCCCTGTATATAGACTCCACATTGACTCTGTACTGGTACCCCCTGTTTATAGCCTCCACATTGACTCTGTACCGATACCCCCTGTATATAGCCTCCACATTGACTGTACTGATACCCCCTGTATATAGCCTCCACTTTGACTCTGTACCGGTATCCCCTGTGTATAGCCTCCATATTGACTCTGTACCGTAATACCCTGTGTATAGCCTCCACATTTATTCTGTACCGAATCCCTGTATATAGCCTCCACATTGACTCTGTACCAGTACTCCTGTATATAGCCTCCACATTGACTCTGTACCGGTACCCCCTGTATATAGCCTCCACATTGACTCTGTACCGGTACCCCCTGTATATAGCCTCCACATTGACTCTGTACCAGTACTCCCTGTATATAACCTCCACATTGACTGTACCAGTACTCCCTGTATATAACCTCCACATTGACTCTGTACCAGTACTCCCTGTATATAGCCTCCACATTGACTCTGTACCAGTACTCCCTGTATATAGCCTCCACATTGACTCTTTACCGATACCCCTGTATATAGCCTCCACATTTAATCTGTACCGGTACCCCTGTATATAGACTCCACATTGACTCTGTACTGGTACCCCCTGTTTATAGCCTCCACATTGACTCTGTACCGAAAAATGTATATAGCCTCCACATTGACTGTACTGATACCCCCTGTATATAGCCTCCACTTTGACTCTGTAACGTAATACCCTGTATATAGCCTCCACATTGACTCTGTACCAGTACTCCCTGTATATAGCCTCCACATTGACTCTGTACCGGTACCCCCTGTATATAGCCTCCACATTTAATCTGTACCGGTACCCCCTGTATATAGACTCCACATTGACTCTGTACTGGTACCCCCTGTTTATAGCCTCCACATTGACTCTGTACCGATACCCCCTGTATATAGCCTCCACATTGACTGTACTGATACCCCCTGTATATAGCCTCCACATTTACTCTGTACCGTAATACCCTGTATATAGCCTCCACATTGACTCTGTACCAGTACTCCCTGTATATAGCCTCCACATTGACTCTGTACCGGTACCCCCTGTATATAGCCTCCACATTGACTCTGTACCGGTACCCCCTGTATATAGCCTCCACATTGACTCTGTACCAGTACTCCCTGTATATAACCTCCACATTGACTGTACCAGTACTCCCTGTATATAACCTCCACATTGACTCTGTACCAGTACTCCCTGTATATAGCCTCCACATTGACTCTGTACCAGTACTCCCTGTATATAGCCTCCACATTGACTCTGTACCGATACCCCCTGTATATAGCCTCCACATTTAATCTGTACCGGTACCCCCTGTATATAGACTCCACATTGACTCTGTACTGGTACCCCCTGTTTATAGCCTCCACATTGACTCTGTACCGATACCCCCTGTATATAGCCTCCACATTGACTGTACTGATACCCCCTGTATATAGCCTCCACTTTGACTCTGTACCGGTATCCCCTGTGTATAGCCTCCATATTGACTCTGTACCGTAATACCCTGTGTATAGCCTCCACATTTACTCTGTACCGTAATACCCTGTATATAGCCTCCACATTGACTCTGTACCAGTACTCCCTGTATATAGCCTCCACATTGACTCTGTACCGGTACCCCCTGTATATAGCCTCCACATTGACTCTGTACCGGTACCCCCTGTATATAGCCTCCACATTGACTCTGTACCAGTACTCCCTGTATATAACCTCCACATTGACTGTACCAGTACTCCCTGTATATAACCTCCACATTGACTCTGTACCAGTACTCCCTGTATATAGCCTCCACATTGACTCTGTACCAGTACTCCCTGTATATAGCCTCCACATTGACTCGGTACCGATACCCCCTGTATATAGCCTCCACATTTAATCTGTACCGGTACCCCCTGTATATAGACTCCACATTGACTCTGTACTGGTACCCCCTGTTTATAGCCTCCACATTGACTCTGTACCGATACCCCCTGTATATAGCCTCCACATTGACTGTACTGATACCCCTGTATATAGCCTCCACTTTGACTCTGTACCGGTATCCCCTGTATATAGCCTCCATATTGACTCTGTACCGTAATACCCTGTGTATAGCCTCCACATTTACTCTGTACCGTAATACCCTGTATATAGCCTCCACATTGACTCTGTACCAGTACCCTGTATATAGCCTCCACATTGACTCTGTACCGGTACCCCCTGTATATAGCCTCCACATTGACTCTGTACCGGTACCCCTGTATATAGCCTCCACATTGACTCTGTACCAGTACTCCCTGTATATACCTCCACATTGACTGTACCAGTACTCCCTGTATATAACCTCCACATTGACTCTGTACCAGTACTCCTGTATATAGCCTCCACATTGACTCTGTACCAGTACTCCCTGTATATAGCCTCCACATTGACTCGGTACCGATACCCCTGTATATAGCCTCCACATTTAATCTGTACAGTAATACCCCTGTATATAGACTCCACATTGACTCTGTACTGGTACCCCTGTTTATAGCCTCCACATTGACTCTGTACCGATACCCCCTGTATATAGCCTCCACATTGACTGTACTGATACCCCCTGTATATAGCCTCCACTTTGACTCTGTACCGGTATCCCCTGTGTATAGCCTCCATATTGACTCTGTACCGTAATACCCTGTGTATAGCCTCCACATTTACTCTGTACCGTAATACCCTGTATATAGCCTCCACATTGACTCTGTACCGTAATACCCTGTATATAGCCTCCACATTGACTCTGTACCGTAATACCCTGTATATAGCCTCCATATTTACTCTGTACCGTAATACCCTGTATATAGCCTCCACATTGACTCTGTACCGTAATACCCTGTATATAGCCTCCACATTGACTCTGTACCGTAATACCCTGTATATAGCCTCCATATTTACTCTGTACCGTAATACCCTGTATATAGCCACGTTATTTTTGTGTTACTTTACATTTTGATTTTACCATTTTTCCTTTAGTTTATTGAGTAAATATTTTCTTAACTCTATTCTTGAATTGTTGCATTGTTGGTTAAAGGGCTTGTAAGTAAGTATTTCACGGTAAGGTCTACACCTGTTGTATTTGGAGCAAGTGAAAAATCAAATTTGATCTGATAGATTTACACAGTAGTCTATTCACTCCGCACCGCTCCGAGATCCAAGATCATCTTTTCAAATAACGCTCGTCATCAAATGTACTTATAAAGCCCTTCTTACATCAGCTGATGTCACAATGCAGGTGTAGAATGCAGGTGTAGAAGCAATGCAGGTGTAGAAGGTGTAGAATGCAGGTGTAGAAGCAATGCAGGTGTAGGTGGTGTAGAATGCAGGTGTAGAAGCAATGAAGGTGTAGAAGCAATGCAGGTGTAGGTGGTGTAGAATGCAGGTGTAGAAGGTGTAGAATGCAGGTGTAGAAGGTGTAGAATGCAGGTATAGAAGGTGTAGAATGCAGGTGTAGAAGGTGTAGAATGCAGGTATAGAGTGTAGGTGGTGTAGAAGGTGTAGAATGCAGGTGTAGGTGGTGTAGAATGCAGGTGTAGAAGGTGTAGAATGCAGGTGTAGAAGATGTAGAATGCAGGTGTAGGTGGTGTAGAATGCAGGTGTAGGTGGTGTAGAATGCAGGGTTAGAAGGTGTAGAATGCAGTTGTAGGTGGTGTAGAATGCAGGGTTAGAAGGTGCAGAATGCAGTTGTAGGTGGTGTAGAATGCAGGGTTAGAAGGTGTAGAATGCAGGTGTAGAAGGTGTAGAATGCAGTTGTAGGTGGTGTAGAATGCAGGGTTAGAAGGTGTAGAATGCAGTTGTAGGTGGTGTAGAATGCAGGGTTAGAAGGTGTAGAATGCAGTTGTAGGTGGTGTAGAATGCAGGGTTAGAAGGTGTAGAATGCAGTTGTAGGTGGTGTAGAATGCAGGGTTAGAAGGTGTAGAATGCAGGTGTAGGTGGTGTAGAATGCAGTTGTAGGTGGTGTAGAATGCAGGGTTAGAAGGTTTAGAATGCAGTTGTAGGTGGTGTAGAATGCAGGGTTAGAAGGTGTAGAATGCAGGTGTAGAAGGTGTAGAATGCAGGTGTAGAAGCAGTGAAGGTGTAGAATGCAGGTGTAGAAGGTGTAGAATGCAGGTGTAGAAGGTGTAGAATGCAGGTGTAGAAGGTGTAGAATGCAGGTGTAGGAGGTGTAGAATGCAGGTATAGAGTGTAGGTGGTGTAGAAGGTGTAGAATGCAGGTGTAGAAATGCAGTGAAGGTGTAGAATGCAGGTGTAGAGGTGTAGAATGCAGTTGTAGAAGCAGGGTGTAGAATGCAGGTTAGAAGGTGTAGAATGCAGTGAAGGTGTAGAATGCAGGTATAGAGTGTAGGTGGTGTAGAAGGTGTAGAATGCAGGTGTAGAAGGTGTAGAATGCAGGTGTAGGTGGTGTAGAATGCAGGTGTAGAAGGTGTAGAATGCAGGTGTAGGTGGTGTAGAATGCAGGTGTAGGTGGTGTAGAATGCAGGTGTAGAAGGTGTAGAATGCAGGTGTAGAAGCAGTGAAGGTGTAGAATGCAGGTGTAGAAGGTGTAGAATGCAGGTGTAGAAGGTGTAGAATGCAGGTGTAGGAGGTGTAGAATGCAGGTATAGAGTGTAGGTGGTGTAGAAGGTGTAGAATGCAGGTGTAGAATGTGTAGAAGCAGTGAAGGTGTAGAATGCAGGTGTAGGAGGTGTAGAATGCAGGTGTAGAAGCAGTGAAGGTGTAGAATGCAGGTGTAGAAGGTGTAGAATGCAGTGAAGGTGTAGAATGCAGGTATAGAGTGTAGGTGGTGTAGAAGGTGTAGAATGCAGGTGTAGAAGGTGTAGAATGCAGGTGTAGGTGGTGTAGAATGCAGGTGTAGAAGGTGTAGAATGCAGGTGTAGGTGGTGTAGAATGCAGGTGTAGGTGGTGTAGAATGCAGGTGTAGGTGGTGTAGAATGCAGGTGTAGGTGGTGTAGAATGCAGGTGTAGGTGGTGTAGAATGCAGGTGTAGGTGGTGTAGAATGCAGGTGTAGGTGGTGTAGAATGCAGGTGTAGAAGGTGTAGAATGCAGGGTTAGAAGGTGTAGAATGCAGGTGTAGAAGGTGTAGAATGCAGGTGTAGGTGGTGTAGAATGCAGGTGTAGGTGGTGTAGAATGCAGGTGTAGAAGGTGTAGAATGCAGGGTTAGAAGGTGTAGAATGCAGGTGTAGAAGCAGTGAAGGTGTAGAAGGTGTAGAATGCTGGTGTATCCCCTTCATCTTGTCGACGGGGAATTCTCCCGTTACACCATGCTCCCTCTGTCCCCTCCACAAGTGTCCCAAATGGCACCCTATTCCCTATATAGTGCGCTACTTTTGACTAGGGATCCTAGCCTAGATCTTGACCATGGCTCTCAGTTCCATTACATTGCATATAAGAATCAATGGACAAAGGCGTTATCTCATACACACCTTTTTATAGGGTTTTAATTGAGGTTAGCGTTTCCACATGGCCATATTTCCATGTTACAGTGAGTGTTTAAACCACCTGTGGTAATTAGTTATCTACGCTGCTCTGAACACCTGTGGTAATTGGCTATCTAGCGTGCTCTGAACACCTGTGGTAATTAGTTATCTAGCGTGCTCTGAACACCTGTGGTAATTAGTTATCTATGCTGCTCTGAACACCTGTGGTAATTGGCTATCTAGCGTGCTCTGAACACCTGTGGTAATGAATTATCTAGCGTGCTCTGAACACTGTGGTAATTAGTTATCTAGCGTGCTCTGAACACCTGTGGTAATTAGTTATCTATGCTGCTCTGAACACCTGTGGCAATTAGCTATCTAGCATGCTCTGAACACCTGTGGTAATTAATTATCTAGTGTGCTCTGAACACCTGTGGTAATTAGTTATCTAGCGTGCTCTGAACACCTGTGGTAATTAACTATCTAGCGTGCTCTGAACACCTGTGGTAATGGAAGAAGGCCACTAGAAACGTGTTGACGCTGAAAAATACTGTCACCTGAGAATCGTATCGCAATTGAGAATCGATTCACGTTTAGATCGAGTATTTGACTGTTTTGGCTACCTCTGTATATACTGTAAATCTACCTCTGTATATACTGTAAATCTACCTCTGTATATACTGTAAATATACCTCTGTATATACTGTAAATATACCTCTGTATATACTGTAAATATACCTCTGTATATACTGTAAATCTACCTCTGTATATACTGTAAATCTACCTCTGTATATACTGTAAATCTACCTCTGTATATACTGTAAATATACCTCTGTATATACTGTAAATATACCTCTGTTTATACTGTAAATATACCCCTGTATATACTGTAAATACAATCTACCTCTGTATATACTGTAAATATACCTCTGTATATACTGTAAATCTACCTCTGTATATACTGTAAATCTACCTCTGTATATACTGTAAATATACGTCTGTATATACTGTAAATATACCTCTGTATATACTGTAAATATACCTCTGTATATACTGTAAATATACCTGTGTATATACTGTAAATATATTTCTGTATATACTGTAAATATACCTCTGTATATACTGTACATCTACCTATGTATATACTGTAAATATACCTCTGTATATACTGTAAATATACCTCTGTATATACTGTAAATCTACCTCTGTATATACTGTAAATCTACCTCTGTATATACTGTAAATCTACCTCTGTATATACTGTAAATATACCTCTGTATATACTGTAAATCTACCTCTGTATATACTGTAAATCTACCTCTGTATATACTGTAAATATACCTCTGTATATACTGTAAATATACCCCTGTATATACTGTAAATATACCTCTGTATATACTGTAAATATACCTCAGTATATACTGTAAATATACCTCTGTATATACTGTAAATATACCTCTGTATATACTGTAAATATACCTCTGTATTTACTGTAAATATACATCTGTATATACTGTAAATCTTCCTCTGTATATACTGTAAATACAGTCTACCTCTGTATATACTGTAAATCTACCTCTGTATATACTGTAAATACAGTCTACCTCTGTATATACTGTAAATACAGTCTACCTCTGTATATACTGTAAATACAGTCTACCTCTGTATATACTGTAAATCTACCTCTGTATATACTGTCAATACAATCTACCTCTGTATATACTGTAAATATACCTCTGTATATACTGTAAATATACCCCTGTATATACTGTAAATATACCTCTGTATATACTGTAAATATACCCCTGTATATACTGTAAATACAGTCTACCTCTGTGTATACTGTGTATACTGTAAATACAATCTACCTCTGTATATATATACTGTAAATCTACCTCTGTATATACTGTAAATATACCTCTGTATATACTGTAAATATACCCCTGTATATACTGTAAATACAGTCTACCTCTGTGTATACTGTAAATACAGTCTACCTCTGTATATACTGTAAATATACCCCTGTATATACTGTAAATACAATCTACCTCTGTATATACTGTAAATACAGTCTACCTCTGTATATACTGTAAATACAGTCTACCTCTGTATATACTGTAAATCTACCTCTGTATATACTGTAAATCTACCTCTGTATATACTGTAAATCTACCTCTGTATATACTGTAAATATACCTCTGTATATACTGTAAATATACCCCTGTATATACTGTAAATACAGTCTACCTCTGTGTATACTGTAAATACAATCTACCTCTATATACTGTAAATATACCTCTGTATATACTGTAAATATACCCCTGTATATACTGTAAATACAGTCTACCTCTGTGTATACTGTATATAGTGTAAATACAATCTACCTCTATATACTGTAAATATACCCTGTATATACTGTAAATACAATCTACCTCTATATACTGTAAATATACCTCTGTATATACTGTAAATACAATCTACCTCTATATACTGTAAATATACCTCTGTATATAGTGTAAATACAATCTACCTCTGTTACATAGAAGGTCCTTTGGACGTTATGGAGTAACATCAGGCTCCTTTAAAGAGCACATCTTGGACAAGAGTAAGCCTAACCCCATAGGGCCCTGGTCAAAAGCAGTGCACTACATATGGAATAAGGGTGCCATTTGGGGCTCGAACCCCTGTCTTCAGTGAAGCATGGGAGCGTGTGGCAGCATGTGTTCAGCTCAGCACAAAGGGAAGTGCTAGGCTGTGAAAGGTGGACCTTTGTTCCTTCTACATGTCTTTCATGATCTTTTTAAGTCTCTGGGCCGTTATGACCCTCTGTCCCTCCCTCCCTGGGCCACTATGGCCATCTGTCCCTCCCTCCCTCCCTGGGCCACGATGACATTCTCCCCTCTTTACCTCCTTCCCTCCTATGACCCTCCCTCCCTCCCTCCCTCCCTCCCTCCCTCCCTCCCTCCCTCCCTCCCTCCCTCCCTCCCCCCCCTCCCTCCCTCCCTGGGCCACGATGACCCTCCCTCCCTCCCTCCCTCCCTGGGCCACTGACACTCTGGCCACTATGACCCTCCCTCCCTCCCTGGGCCACTATGACCCTCCCTCCCTGGGCCACTATGACCCTCTGTCCCCCCTCCCTCCCTCCCTCCCTGGGCCACCCTCCCTGACCCTCCCCCTCCCTCCCTCCCACTATGACCCTCCCTGTCCCCCCCTCCCTCCCTCCTTCCCTCCCTCCCTCCCCCTCCCTGGGCCACTATGACCCTCCCTCCCTCCCTCCCTCCCTCCCTGGGCCCCTCCCTCCCTCCCTCCCTCCCTCCCTGGGCCACTATGACCCTCTGTCCCTCCCTCCCTCACTGGGCCACTATGACACCCCCTCCCTCCCTCCCCTCCCTCCCTGGGCCGCTATGACACCCTCCCTCCCTCCCTGGGCCACTATGACCCTCTGTCCCTCCCTCCCTCCCTGGGCCACGATGACCCTCCCCCTCCCTCCCTCCCTCCCTCCCTCCCTCCCCACTATGACCCTCTGTCCCTCCCTCCCTCCCTCCCCCTCCCTCCCCCTCCCTCCCTCCCTCCCTCCCTCCCTCCCTCCCTCCCTCCCTCCCTCCCTGGGCCACTATGACCCCTCTGTCCCTCCCTCCCTCCCTGGGCCACGATGACCCTCCCTCCCTCCCTTCCTGGACCACTATGACCCTCTGTCCCTCCCTCCTTCCTGTCCCTCCCTCCCTCTTCCTGGACCACTATGACCCTCTCCCTCCCTCCCTCCCTTCCTGGACCACTATGACCCTCTGTCCCTCCCTCCCTCACTGGGCCGCTATGACCCTCCCTCCCTCCCTCCCCCTGGGACCACTATGACCCTCCCTCCCTCCCTCACTGGGCCGCTATGACCCTCCCTGTCCCTCCCTCCATCCCTGGGCCACTATGACCCTCCCTCTGTCCCTCCCTCCCTTTCCTGGACCACTATGACCCTCCCTCCCTCCCTCCCTCCCTCCCTCCTGGGCCACTATGACCCTCCCTCCCTCCCTCCCTGGGCCACTATGACCCTCCCTCCCTCCCTCCCTGGGCCACTATGACCCTCCCTCCCTCCCTTCCTGGACCACTATGACCCTCCCTCCCTCCCTCCCTGGGCCACTATGACCCTCCCTCCCTCCCTCCCTTCCTGGACCACTATGACCCTCTGTCCCTCCCTCCCCCTCCTCACTGGGCCGCTATGACCCTCTGTCCCTCCCTCCCCCCTGGGCCACTATGACCCTCTGTCCCTCCCTCCCCCTGGGCCACTATGACCCTCCCTCCCTCCCTCCCTTCCTGGGCCACTATCCCTTCCTGGACCACTATGACCCTCCCTCCCTCCCTCCCTGGGCCACTATGACCCTCTGTCCCTCCCTCCCTGGGCCACTCCCTCCCTGACCCTCTGTCCCTCCCTCCCTCACTGGGCCACTATGACCCTCTGTCCCTCCCTCCCTGGGCCACTATGACCCTCTGTCCCTCCCTCCCTTCCTGGACCACTATGACCCTCCCTCCCTCCCTCCCTCCCTTCCTGGACCACTATGACCCTCTGTCCCTCCCTCCCTCCCTGGGCCACTATGACCCTCCCTCCCTCCCTTCCTGGACCACTATGACCCTCTGTCCCTCCCTCCCTTCCTGGACCACTATGACCCTCCCTCCCTCCCTCACTGGGCCGCTATGACACCCTCCCTCCCTCCCTTCCTGGACCACTATGACCCTCTGTCCCTCCCTCCCTCACTGGGCCACTATGACACCATCCCTCCCTCACTGGGCCACTATGACCCTCTGTCCCTCCCTCCCTGGGCCACTATGACCCTCCCTCCCTCCCTCCCTCCCTCCCTCCCTCCCTCCCTCCCTGGGCCACTATGACCCCCTCCGTCCCTCCCTCCCTCCCTTCCTGGACCACTATGACCCCTCCCTCCCTCCCTCCCTCCCTCCCTTCCTGGACCACTCCCTCCCCACCCTCCCTCCCTCCCTCCCTCCCTCACTGGGCCACTCCCTCCCTCCCCCTCCCTCCCTCCCTCCCTCCCTCCCTGGGCCACTATGACCCTCCCTCCCTCCCTCCCTGGACCACTATGACCCTCCCTCCCTCCCTCCCTCCCTGGGCCACTATGACCCTCTGTCCCTCCCTTCCCTCACTGGGCCACTATGACCCTCTGTCCCTCCCTCCCTCCCTGGGGGCCACTATGACCCTCTGTCCCTCCCTCCCTCACTGGGCCACTATGACCCTCTGTCCCTCCCTCCCTCCCTGGGCCACTATGACCCTCTGTCCCTCCCTCCCTC